>NC_060185.1:69619549-69757049 GCF_021184085.1 Oncorhynchus gorbuscha | reverse complement strand
AAAGCATCCCGGCCCCAAGTTTTTGGGTCCGTTACGCCTCCACCGGGGGCCCGGCCAGATGGCACTACCCACTAAGAGGGTTTTACTGCGGCTAAAGACGACCGGGCAGAGCTTGCCCGCCTCCCTCCTCCCTGCTGGCTGTGCCAATTGTGCTCCCCTCTACCCCCTCCTCGCCACCCCACCCAATATTTCAGTCATGATTATCCAGCACCAGACAATCCTTTAAAAGCCAAAAGGGCATAACTGCAGCACAGCAAGAACCTTCAGCTGCTGGGGTACGAGCAGACTTTCTTACTAAGCTGCTGAGGAAAGTCAAACTTGTGTATGGGCTCAGAAACCACGTTAAAACTCTACTCTAGAACTTTATATTTTTCTAGTGTGGACACGTACACATGCGGGTGGACCGACAAACAGACAGTACCTAGAAACAGACAGACAGACAGTACCTAGAGACAGACATACATACAGTACCTAGAGACAGACAGACAGTACCTAGAAACAGAACAGAGAGTACCTAGAGACAGACAGACATACAGTACCTAGAGACAGACAGACATACAGTACCTAGAGACAGACAGACAAGCAGACAGTACCTAGAGACAGACATACATACAGTACCTAGAGACAGTCAGACAGACAGTACCTAGAGACAGCCAGCCAGCCAGCCAGCCAGCCAGCCAGCCAGCCAGCCAGCCAGCCAGCCAGCCAGCCAGACAGACAGACAGACAGACAGACAGACAGACAGACAGACAGACAGACAGACAGACAGACAGACAGACAGACAGACAGACAGACAGACAAGTCCAGTTGTTTACGGTATTCCACAATCTTACTCTGGGTGAGCCGAGTTATCCCCAGCGCTGTGGCTAGCTGTGCCATTAAGATGGGTCAAGGGATGTATGGATCACTTCTCTCAGGTGAGAGAATAATAAGAAAATTGTGCTTGTGGTCTGAAAAATCAATACATTCATCTCACAGCCTGGGAGAGGAGAGCTGACCTGTCTATTGGTTCTGAGAGGAGCTGCATGTGCTGGGTGATGGGGTTGGGTAGCACCATTTCTTTTTTTTTGACAAATAGGAATTCTCTAAGTTAAAACTAAGCTTGGCCACATATTGGAAGCTAATATCATTCATTTGCATCCTGGTTGCTCAATGAAAATCTTGATCACTGTGAAAGAAACAATGTTTTAAGACGACATGCTATAATGCCTTTGTAACACTTCATAAAAGTGTGTGTGTGCCGTTATCTTCAATTACTAATTTGTATTTATTTATTCAATTTATTCTCATAAACGTTAGCATCATTATTCTCATAATCATAATTATTGTTACTAATGTATAGCAGTAGTAATAGTAGTGTGAGCGTTGTATAAATCTGCTATTGTTCACATAATCACTTTTGCTATTTTTACAATGATAATCCTTTTGATTATTTGATCATATTTTCCATACAGTAATATGAATGCTAAAGTACGTCAGCGTGTCTTTATTCTCATAGTATAATAGACAAGGACCCTCCGGTCTAAGTTGAGTGAAAATGTACTTGATGTGATAGTGACGTGTGGTTGTCTCACCTAGCTATCTTCAGATGAGTGGCCCAACTGTAAGCCTCTCCGGATAGAGCGTCTACTAAATTACTTAACACGTCAATGTAAATGTAAGTAATATGTCTGCCATGCTCACTAACTGAAAGGCTACACTCTACTATTTGCCTCTCAGATCCCAATAATCAATGTCTTACAAGACGACATGTGTGCACTAAGGGGCACAAAGCCGTGTTGGAGCCCAGATCGCTGAAGCAGACGGACGAGACGCGGTGCAGACAAATACTCCGCTTAACCCAATCCTGGGCACATGTAGCACAGCTCTCCCTAGATTTGTCAAGGCTTCGTCCTATGTCTGCTATTATCCACTTCATTTCATTCTAGTGATCAAATTCCTATCCACTTAGGCCTCTCATCTCTAACTCAAAGGGAATAAATAAAAGCAAACTTTATTGCTCAGCACCCTGAAACAAGTAAAGGGGGGAAGGGGAGAAGAAGGAAAGAAATCTCCAAATCATTCGGATCAAGTCAATAACACTGGAATATTTATGAAGGCTGGAAGCCAGCCTGCCCTAAAACCCAAACTCCAGCAATCCTGAATTATAAATTGGTATTGATTTTTGTTGTGTTGTGTTGTGTTGTGTTGTGTGTGTGTGTGTGTGTGTGTGTGTGTGTGTGTGTGTGTGTGTGTGTGTGTGTGTGTGTGTGTGTGTGTGTGTGTGTGTGTGTGTGTGTGTGTGTGTGTGTGTGTGTGTGTGTGTGTGTGTGTGTGTGAAACCCTTTGTGGAGAAGGATAAGAGTGTAGACAGGGTGGCGTAAGGTCTACTGTATGTACATGTATCTTTGTTTTATATGTTTTAGGGTTTTACAAAGGTTTTATAAGGGTTTTATAAGGGTTTTATATGTTTTATAAGCATATGTCTATATGTCTATGACTGAGTGTATGTAAACACACATTTTACTATGGCTTTGAGCCTCCATTTTGTTTGTAATGTCTGTGTTTTCTGTGTTAACATGTGTGCACATGCATGCTTGTGCGCGCTCCCAAGTGGGTGTATGCGTGCATGTGGGCACGTGACTATGTGTGTGTGTGTGTGTGTGTGTGTGTGTGTGTGTGTGTGTGTGTGTGTGTGTGTGTGTGTGTGTGTGTGTGTGTGTGTGTGTGTGTGTGTGTGTGTGTGTGTGTGTGTGTGTGTGTGTGTGTGTGTGTGTGTGTGTGTGTGTGTGTGTGTGTGTGTGTGTGTGTGTGTGTGTGTGTGTGTGTGTGTGTGTGTGTGTGTGTGTGTGTGTGTGTGTGTGTGTGAGGAGAGGGTGGTGAAAGCAATAGGGTCTCATCCTGCCTGGCATCAGAGGAGCATGAAATATAGATGATCCTGCATCCCCGGAGAGATATGTAGAAAGTGCATAACAAAGTCCTGATTCACACACACAAAGAGACAAACCTTAGAAACTATGGGACTTCAACTGTCTTTAACCCCACTGCTAAAAGACTCAACTTGATAGACAACCTACACTACAATATAGTGGGAATATTCTAAAGAATTCCATCTGAGCAATAAAGATAAAATATCATGGTTTGGTTTCTGATTCATCAACTGCATCACTGACTGTTTTGTCCCCAGTTAAACTGTCTCTGGGAGACGTTGCAACTACATCTCTTGGTGAACTGTTTCTATGTAATATTGCTATTGGATTGGTTTTAGGATGTTATTGGTTCACAGGTTAAGCCCTATGAGAGGTAAGTACTAGGTTTATAAACATGATACCATGTTCTATTTCCTAGTTTGTAAGTTGATCATAAATTCTAATTATATAGGTGGCATCTGTGTGTTGATCCTGTGAGCCGGTGTTACTGATGAGCTCTGGGGGCGAGGACTGTTTACGGTGATGCACTGGATCCCTTCGACTTCCCCCAGTGTGCTCTCTCTCTCTCTCTCTCTCTCTCTCTCTCTCTCTCTCTCTCTCTCTCTCTCTCTCTCTCTCTCTCGCTCTCGCTCTCTCTCTCTCTCTCTAACTCTCTCTCTCTCTCTCTCTCTCGTGGCCGGACCCTCTCCTGCGACCCTCAACATATCAAATCTCTGAATCTTTATATAGAAATCAATACCCTCTTAATCTGCTCCTCTTCCACCCTCCCTCTCTCCATCCATCCCTCTCTCCCTCTGTCCTCCTACCCCATCCTGTCTCATTCTCACTCACTCACACCACCCCCCCGTCCCTCCTCATCCACACCTCCACCCTTTCTGTCCTCCATCCACTGTTTGGCTCCCTCCTTCCCTTCCTCTCTGGCACTGTTGTGGCTGGTTCGGGCATGCCGAGTCCAGATTGCACCCTCACACTACGAAAAATCCAAAGGATGAAAAATGAAACCTGCTTGCCAATGAAATGAAATACCCTACATTGCAGACCAACCTTCATAATCTGAGGGGTTGTTCACCATGTTAGATATCCATAAAGATTAATGTATGCTCCAGCTATGAGGGTTAAGTGTCTTACTCACGGGTGGAACCCCCAGCAAACAGGGATGTGAACCAACAACAGACAACTCTTATTTTCAAGTCAGACACTGTTTTTAGGGCTATACTGTATATCAGGGGTGTTACATACAACCTGTGGGCCGTTAACTGTTATGAATGCTTATAGCAAGGCTTATAATGCACTATGGGCTGATAATAGGCACTATAAGTGCATTCATACAAGCTAGCAGCTCTTATCCTGCATCAAATGACCTCCTCACCTCATCACATCTGTTTGGCAGGACTGGGCTCATGGATGGACCGACTTAATTAGCCACACCTCACTCCTCCTCCTGATTAACCACCGAGTGTGTGTGTGTGTGTGTGTGTGTGTGTGTGTGTGTGTGTGTGTGTGTGTGTGTGTGTGTGTGTGTGTGTGTGTGTGTGTGTGTGTGTGTGTGTGTGTGTGTGTGTGTGTGTGTGTGTGTGTGTGTGTGTGTGTGTGTGTGTGTGTGTGTGTGTGTGTGTGTGTGTGTGTGTGTGTGTGTGTGTGTGTGTGTGTGTGTGTGTGTGTGTGTGTGTGTGTGTGCGTGCGTGTGTGTCTGTGTCGGTGGGGGTTGGACAGAACGGAGGGTTAACTGTGCATTCTTAATTGGGTAAACACTCGACTGATTGGCGAGAGAGAGGGGGAGAGAGAGAGATGGAAGGAAAGAGAGAGAGAGGGGGAGAGAGACAGATGAGAAGACAGAAAGGAGAGAGAGAGGGGGAGAGAGAGAGATGGAAGGAAAGAGAGAGGAAAGAGAGAGGGGAGAGAGAGAGATGGAAGGAAAGAGAGAGAGAGGGGGAGAGAGAGAGATGGAAGGAAAGAGAGAGAGAGGGGGAGAGAGAGAGATGGAAGGAAAGAGAGAGAGAGGGGGAGAGAGAGAGATGGAAGGAAAGAGAGAGAGATGGAAGGAAGAGATGGAAGAAGAGAGAGAGGGGGAGAGAGAGAGATGGAAGGAAAGAAAGAGAGAGAGAGGGGAGAGAGAGAGATGGAAGGAAAGAGAGAGAGATGGGGAGAGAGAGAGATGGAAGGAAAGAGAGAGAGAGGGGGAGAGAGAGAGATGGAAGGAAAGAGAGAGAGAGCCCATTGTGGATGAGGGAGTTGGCCGGTATCAGAGGTGGATCATCATAGTAGTAGGCTGCTGCCCCATGGTTTCACAATCAGCTGAGTTAAAGAAAGTGGAGCGCTATCTTCCATGGCACACAGATCGCTAGGCAGAACAGAGCCAATGGCCCAGATTGGATTGAGGTAAAGGACTGGGAAGGGGGGATGCGGGGAGCAGGTGGGTGTTTGGGGTGCGAAGGCATTCAGGCTAAGCCTGGGCTGTTGAGTCGATGACAGGGTGGGAGTGGGGGGCTCGGTGAGGGGTCCCTGGTGATGTTTACAGATTACATCCCACCCCGTGTTGGCTCTTTGAAAGCCACGGGAGGCAGCAATATGTCAACAAACGGGGATCGATAGCTTTTCTCTCACCAACGGCTAGCGAGGGGATAACGGCAGCATTAGTGACAGGCAGGCTCTGGAGGGAAGGCAGGCAAGTTTAGCGGCTGTCAGGCCCTTGGGGGGGAAGGGGGCCCTGCCAGTACCAGGGATTTTCCCAGTTCCCATGCCCCCACATGGAGCGCTACTCTGAGTGGCAAGATATCTTTTCCCCACTGGTGAATTGGTTTATGGGCAACCCCGGGCCAGTGCACACTCCCCCCCCACCCATCAGCCATGCCCCACCCTGGGCACCCGCTGGAGGCCCTGGCTCCATGGAATCACCCAGACGGATATTACCACAAGCTGTGAACGCTAGGACAGGTAGCGAAACAACCCTTCTGTTCCCCACCGCCTGCCAACAGGGTGACTTGCCAGCTTCGGAGCCCCCGTGCAACAGAGGGAGAGTGAAGTGTGTTATACTCACAGAGCCTTCAGGTTTTAAGGGACTGGAATGCACTCCTCTGAATGGAAAATGGAGGATGATTGTTTAATGGCAACATCTGTATTTGAATAAATCGCTGGAGGAGATTCCGCCTCCTTGAGGAAAATGCAAAGATTCATTAACAAGTTGGAGAGTCATACGGGGTGGATATGAATATTACATCTCCTCAGAGAAGCAAAGCAAAATGTGTTCACGCCAAATAGAGGTAGGAACAATAACATGTTTTTGTGGGAGCATAGTTCACCAGAGGCAACTAGTGGTATCATGTTATCCCAGGGTAAAGTGCGATCATGGCTATAGTTGTGTGGTATTTTATATTAGGGGAGCTGCATTGTGTGTGTGTGTGTGTGTGTGTGTGTGTGTGTGTGTGTGTGTGTGTGTGTGTGTGTGTGTGTGTGTGTGTGTGTGTGTGTGTGTGTGTGTGTGTGTGTGTGTGTGTGTGTGTGTGTGTGCGTGCGTGCGTGCGTGCGTGCGTGCGTGCGTGCGTGCGTGCGTGCGTGCGTGCGTGCGTGTCTGTGCCTGTGTGTCTGTGTGCGTATGCGTGTGTGCGCGTGTGTTTGTGTGTGTGTGTGTGTGTGTGCGTAGGTTGGAATAGATACCCTGCTGAAAGGCGAGAGGGGTGAACCACAAACACTGGCACTGATATTTCCCTCTTACCCTGTGGAGCAGTCGTCAAGGTCGTCTGGGCTAACCCAGACACAAACACATAAATACATGAGCACACACCGAGTAGTAGACGAGCTACAGTACTAGGAGTAGGGTAGAGTGGCTATCTACTGTATATAGTGATGACTTAAGAGGAAGAGAAAACAAATGACTTCATGTTGAGTTGTTGCATCACTTAGCAGAGCCAGAGGGGTGGCAGTCATTGATATGATTACAGTACAATAAACACACTGCAGGTACCCTCACACGAACACACACACACCTCACAGTGTCAAATGACCTAATTTCTCCTGTCCCCAGTGCTAGTTCTGCCACCATCAGTTCTCAGATCAAACAAGTCCTCTCTCTCTCTCTCTCTCTCTCTCTCTCTCTCTCTCTCTCTCTCTCTCTCCCGCTCTCAGACCATTTTGCTGAAAGTCGTGAAGAAGCAGTGGTAGGCCGTCCCCCCTTGTGTGAGGGACGGGATACACTGAATAATTGAACCAGAAGACCAGGCCACCTGCAGGAGCTTTCAACAGTCCCCCATCCATATTTTACACCTACACCACTGTCTCTGACCCCCCACTCCCAGAACATACACACACACACACACGCACGCACGCACGCACGCACGCACGCACACGCTGTGTCTCATCCCTCCACCCATCGCCCCTGAAATACCCTAACGGCAACACCAGACCAGGTGACCCTCATAATGCCTATGTGATAAAAAGCCGTTAAAACAATGTCTACAAGTGAGCAACTGTCTTCAATAACATGCAAGCCCAATGCAAAATCATGTAATAGCACTTGCACCCATAACCTGTCTCCTAAAAACATAACCCCGGACAAACGACCCATAAAACCTGGCAACCCCTTCCTCTCTCTCGGCCCTGACTCATCCCACTTCCAGAACCTCATTTTTTCCCCCTTTCAATTTCTACCCAGGCTGTGCCGAGTAATGTCCTGCTTTTATTGTAAATCTATACTCTTAATCTGGCCGGCTCCCATGTGCTCGCTGGTCGATCAATAGGCTGTGATTGCTGGGAAGGATCCGGAGAGGCTGATAACCCCATCACCCCCAGCAGAGTTAACCCTCACTTGGAGCGGTCAGTCAGTCCAGCCCTGAAAACGTGCGTGCACGCATCCACACACATATATATTGCTAATGACGTTGTCTGTGTCCACACGTTAACAGAAGTCTGCACCTGATAGATGACATTCCTTTACATCTCTACTCTATTGATGAGCATATGAAATATGAGGGGGTTTTAATATACATGTCAGGATTTACTTCCAAGAGAGCTTGCATAATACCCCTACAACCGGTACAACGAATGATGGGCAGCTTCGCGAGTCACTCATAAAGAGCAACCGACACCAAGAGGGACGGCCCTAAACAAATGTCCATTGACAGACTGTAGGGGATGGCTAGTGGTTCGTACTGTAGAACAGATCATGGAGAGCTGTGAGGGGTGGGGGAATGAAGGAACGTTGAATGGTGAGGGCGCCTCTTTCCATCTCCCATGTCCCTCGCCACTTAACCCCCGAGAGAATGACATCAAAAGCAGCAAATGGTCCTAGTGGAAGTGGGAGGGGGTGAGTGAGGGAGGGAGGGAGGGAGGGAGGGAGGGAGGGAGGGAGGGAGGGAGGGAGGGAGGGAGGGAGGGAGGGAGGGAGGGAGGGAGGGAGGGAGGGAGGGAGGGAGGGAGGGAGGGAGGGAGGGAGGGAGGGAGGGAGGGAGGGAGGGGAATGGTGGGGGGGCATGTCTCCCATGTCCAGCAGGTAGACCCATTACGGTAAGAGGGTGAAGGGAGAGGGGAAGATAGAGGGAGACAGAGGTAGATTAGGGCCAGTGAGGTCTATACTGGGTAATTAGCCACTGGTCCCCCAGTAAGCTCTGACAGTCTCTGAGAATTTATGGTCCCACTCGGGGAACTGGCCGGCCATCTAAATGCAATATTAGCTTGTAATAACACCTGTTTAAAGGCCCGCAACCCAATATTTCACCCCGGCCCTTTGGCGCTTTCTGCTTGCTTCAGCAGGATTCTCCCCATTAAATGATAGCACTAGATACAAACTGCTTCCTGGTTTTAGATGGAGGGTCGACCTCAGAGTCCAACCAACTAAATGTACCCCCTACCCTTCCATTATTCTGTTTACAGGGGCAAGTGTGTATGTCCAATGTGATATGTCACAGAGAAGGCATGTAAGACATGTTTAAGGCAGGAGTAATGCAGAGTCAATGATGGCAAGAGAAAAGAGGACACTGTCACCAAACCCTCATAAGATTGTTTTCTGAATGAAGTTGCTTCAATATCATCATTATATAGACACTATACAGGGAGTGTGTGCGCTTGCATGCATTTGATTATGTGTGTGTGTGTGTGTGTGTGTGTGTGTGTGTGTGTGTGTGTGTGTGTGTGTGTGTGTGTGTGTGTGTGTGTGTGTGTGTGTGTGTGTGTGTGTGTGTGTGTGTGTGTGTGTGTGTGTGTGTGTGTGTGTGTGTGTGTGTGTGTGTGTGTGTGTGTGTGTGTGTGTGTGTGTGTGTGTGTGTGTGTGTGTGAGATAGAGCGTCTGCATGTGTGCATGTCTCTAAGCGGGGAGGGGGGCATGAATTGACAGCAATAACTGCTTTACAGTGGCGACTGATGGGGGTGATTTGCATCGCTGGTCACCAATAGCAACCCTCCACCCACCCTGCCACCCTGGCTAACTGATTTATCTGTTGGTTTAAGGAGCTTGAGATGGCGTTCCCATAAATCCTATACTTCTTAATAGGGCACTAAAATGCAGTGATACAGGCCGTCGACCACTAAATCAAGAGCCGGGCTTGTCGCCGGTAAACACTTCGGAATTGTTTGGGAGGGGTATAACGAGCGTGGCGATGTTGGGGTGACCACTGACACACACACACACTCTAGTTGATGCTGTGGCACAGGGACATTCCTGCAGATCTCTACCCTAGGATTGGCCTGTTGGGATTTCAGAGTGGATGGATATGTGGTATGTAGTCGTGCGTGTTAGTGTGTGTGTGTTGAAAGTAGCGTCGTTGTGAAGATATATGCTAGAGATATGACTAGAGGAAATAATATGCGATCTGACCCTGATTCCTGAAAACACAGCGTGACACGATCTCTGTGGCTTTGGACTGCAACACCTAACAAAGGCACCCCATGGCAACAAGAGGTGAGAAGACGTGTGTGTGTGTGTGTGTGTGTGTGTGTGTGTGTGTGTGTGTGTGTGTGTGTGTGTGTGTGTGTGTGTGTGTGTGTGTGTGTGTGTGTGTGTGTGTGTGTGTGTGTGTGTGTGTGTGTGTGTGTGTGTGTGTGTGTGTGTGTGTGTGTGTGTGTGTGTGTTTTGACTGTATGTGTGGGTCACTGGTTTTCGGGCTCCTAGCTCTCCTGTCCCTGGCCATTCTCCAAGCTCAGTCTAACGAGCCAACATGGATTTGGTAATGAGCTCTGTGCCCTCGGAGGCCAATACTGTCCTTTTGGAGGAGGTCACTATAACCCAGCCAGCCTGACAGGCCCAATGATACAGACACAACCATGAAGACCTGGTCCTGCTCACCTGCTTGGGCCCACTGTCAAAGTTCTACCAGTGAAAGACAGACGGAGGGAACAAAGGTGTCCTTACCTGTCAATGATGACCGGGTCAGAGGGCGTCTCATTGCGGTTTCCACAGCTCTTCTTGTCACAACAACGACTAGGGGAAAAAGGAAGATACAAATGATTATCACACTCACGTTTACTAAAAAAAAGTACTGTCATTTGTTGCTATCATTTGTTGGACTGTCTCTGGTAACAGTGGGCATACTGCCAGCATGCTATGGAGTCAGGGAGGAATCATGTACAATCTGCTGATTGTCAACACATTGCCCTGCCCTTCTTCTCCTCCTCACCCCTCTGTCCCCAGAACCCCCGTCCCCCCACCTTGACCCACGATCCAGCTGGGCAGGGATCCAGCCAAGGTCACTCTCATTGACTTGTTGACAGTTTGGACAGCGCCCAGTGATGGCCCGGCCGGCCCGGTGCTGAGCCACCTCCCTCTCTCTCCATCCCCTCCACTCGTCCATCCTGCCCCCCGTGCCATCACCATGGCCACCCTGGTCTTTCCCAGGTCTGTGCCACTGCCTCTCTGCCCCTACCCACTGCTTATGTGGTGGTATGCCATTTCAGAAGGGGGTCTGAATTCAGCCAAATGTACTCTTCTGTGGTGGTTGGTCGCCATGCAATGGTGGACAATGACGCCTCGTGACCACCAGATGCATCAAACTCTTTGCATGCTGGTGGAAGTCATTCATTTTCAATGGAGCAGTCCGCAACGCTACATTGGGGGTGCCACACTAGGCCGCGTGCTTCAATATGTTCAACTTGTGCATTGCTTTACCGCGCGATGATTAGCTGGCTAGCTTTTAGCTGGATGAAACGTGAGGCACATGTGCATAACGTACGGAAAATGTGGGCCAGACATCCGGCCAAACAAAATGCATATGCATCTGGTGGACATTGGGTGTAGGGATTGTTTTCCCATTCATTCGGATTGAAGCCAGCGTAATTATATTGTATGAACTGAAAGAGGGGCTTTCCGTTCACACAATGCTTTGTTGGTAGTGGAACTACTTTCCATTTAGTGATAATTACATTGGATTCAGAACATGTATTTAGATTCAACATATGCATTTTGTACATTTATGTTCAAAATCCGTTGTTTCATGTAGTGACTAAATTGAAATGGGAGTCCTGATTCTGCGGGTTGTTACAATAACTTAGGTCCCATTTTAAATATAAATGTGTTATTCTAAAGGTAATTGAAACAAACCCTCTTATTCTTAAAAATGAATCATATTGCATGACCTGCTGAGGACCAATTATGCTTACACACTCACCCCATGCTGTCATGAATCAAATTGCCATTTGACAAACAAGCTTCAAATCGAGCCACCGAATGCCAAATGAACCCAGTTTATAAATCATTTATCACATCGTTTGATCTGTAAGTAGAAGAAAAACAAACTGAGCACTGTTTTCTTGCCTGGTCTTTGTGTGTGTGACTGTTGCCATAGAGCGTGCCACAATAATTTATTCCCACAGCTACTTGGAACCATTAGCAAAGTTCCAGGAGACCAATTAGCATTGGAAACCCAATGGTGCTGCTGTGGTGACAACCTCCTCAAACTGAGAAAGAAGTGTTATAAACAAACTGGACCCCAGGAGCACTGCCGGGCCCCTTGGGGGACCCGGGGCCCTTCGCACACGAAAACAAACCTTGGCTGAGCGTCCACAATACCGCCTTAATGACGTTTCCCCCCGGGCCCGCGCAGGCTAACACCCCGGCTAGCTAATGACTGAGAACACAGACCAGTGAGTCAGATGAGCCCCACAAGACAACAACACTGGATATCCAGTCAGTGTTACTATGGTTTCTTCAGCTACAGCCGAGATATAGTACAGGATATCCAGTCAACGTTACTATGGTTTCTTCAGCTACAGCCGAGATATAGTACAGGATATCCAGTCAGCGTTACTATGGTTTCTTCAGCTACAGCCGAGATATAGTACAGGATATCCAGTCAACGTTACTATGGTGTCTTCAGCTACAGCCGAGATATAGTACAGGATATCCAGTCAACGTTACTATGGTGTCTTCAGCTACAGCCGAGATATAGTACAGGATATCCAGTCAGTGTTACTATGGTTTCTTCAGCTACAGCCGAGATATAGTACAGGATATCCAGTCAGCGTTACTATGGTTTCTTCAGCTACAGCCGAGATATAGTACAGGATATCCAGTCAGCGTTACTATGGTTTCTTCAGCTACAGCCGAGATATAGTACAGGATATCCAGTCAACGTTACTATGGTTTCTTCAGCTACAGCCGAGATATAGTACAGGATATCCAGTCAACGTTACTATGGTTTCTTCAGCTACAGCCGAGATATAGTACAGGATATCCAGTCAACGTTACTATGGTTTCTTCAGCTACAGCCGAGATATAGTACAGGATATCCAGTCAACGTTACTATGGTTTCTTCAGCTACAGCCGAGATATAGTACAGGATATCCAGTCAACGTTACTATGGTGTCTTCAGCTACAGCCGAGATATAGTACAGGATATCCAGTCAGTGTTACTATGGTTTCTTCAGCTACAGCTGAGATATAGTACAGGATATCCAGTCAGCGTTACTATGGTTTCTTCAGCTACAGCCGAGATATAGTACAGGATATCCAGTCAACGTTACTATGGTGTCTTCAGCTACAGCCGAGATATAGTACAGGATATCCAGTCAGTGTTACTATGGTTTCTTCAGCTACAGCCGAGATATAGTACAGGATATCCAGTCAGCGTTACTATGGTTTCTTCAGCTACAGCCGAGATATAGTACAGGATATCCAGTCAACGTTACTATGGTGTCTTCAGCTACAGCCGAGATATAGTACAGGATATCCAGTCAACGTTACTATGGTGTCTTCAGCTACAGCCGAGATATAGTACAGGATATCCAGTCAACGTTACTATGGTGTCTTCAGCTACAGCTGAAAAATAGTACTCAAGCCATGAGCCTGAGCATGGGCAGTGCTGGTCCAGCGAGTTCCACAGCACAGAAACAGAGGCCAAAATCACAGATACTGTAGCTTACTTGAAGATTTGCCGATATAGCTCAAAAAGGACCCACACCGGATCAACAATAAGAAGTGAGCCTGGTGTGCCAGTTTTAGCCCCAGATAGGCACCATGCCTTGGTCAATAGCATCATTACCATTGGCTCTCCAGCCAGCCAGGCCCACTTCAAATGATCCCCACAAGTGGAATCTACTTAAGCACCAAACCAGGTTGTCTCAGCATTGTTCGAAGCTGAACTATCAGAGTTTAGCTTTAAAAAACAAGAGAAGCCTTCAAAGGCTCCCTGAGGAACCTGAAGACGGGCATCAGAGGGAGGGAGAACAGAGCCAGTCTGTTGGATCACAGGCCTGTGATAAGATGCGAACACAGTGAATGGCTGTCAATGGAAGGCTGGTTTTCAAAGGGCAAGTGCTGTAATTACCCAGCCCAAACATGAGGTCTGTGGCCAGACCTAATCATATGCGGTAGCCAGGCAGGCAGGCAGCCGGCTTGGCTGGGAGAGGACGCCCGTGGCAAGCCTTTCTCTCTCACACGGCATGCCTTCTTCCAGCCTGGCACCGGGGCTAGTGCACAGAGCCCAGTCCATGGTACAGTCCTCCGATGACTTGCCCATGCCAACTGACTACCACACAGCCCCATTTGGTGATTTTGGAAGAGCTGGTCTCAAATTAAAGAATGGGGGAAATGCTGTGTTGGTATCATGAGCCAATGCAAGTCACATTAAGTGGAATGTAGTGACAATTAAATCCACTTACTAATCAACTACTAACATATTTAAAGGAAAGATTCACCTATTTTGAATGCCTCTGAGTGATGTTCTATCGATTCCCGGGGTCATTTCCTGTTTTCATGTGTATCTGAGCTATTGCCGTAGATGCAAAACTCATCATACCCGCTGTATTTCTGCCTGCTTTACACAGGAAAACATGAAATGACCCAGGGAACCCGATAGAACATCGCTCAAAGAAGCACAAAAACTATATAACGTTCCTTTAAGTTAATATGTTTGTGTATGTCAAGCAGTGATATTTTGATGCTTAATAAATAAATGCCTTTTAAAACACTGTAAATAAAAGGGCTACGCAAAGTTCCGTACAAGTTCTTCCATTTTGATCCTACAATCTATAACTTTGTCATGTCTATCTAATTAACAACTAACAAACTTCTCAGGTGGTTCAGTGCTTTTAACTCTAAGATGAGAAAACTCCTCTGTCTTCAGAGAGTTCTAGAAAAAGGTGCAAGCCTCCAAGCAGAACTAGCATGTGCCACCACCAGGGACCACATGGCCATGCCTGAGCAGGTCCCTACCAGCTGCTACAGTATACTTCCTCTGCAGGTTGAGTGTGTTACTTTATACAGCAGCGAGCCAGGTAGCAACACCAGGCAGGACTAGATAAAGACACCTCAACCACCACGTCCCTGTCACCTGGGAGACAGAAGGGGAGATAGAGATAGATGAAGAAAGAGAGCGTGTCTCTCATCCCCTTCTCATTAGCCAATGGGAAGACGCCTTTCATCAGGGGAATGATGGTTAATAATCGCACTCAATCACTTAATGACCGACGCCGAGTGGAACCGTCATTATGAAAATGAAGCCTCGTATCCGAGGGGGGGATCTCCAAGGAGGAGACAATGGGTCCGTCTCTCAAAGAATTCCTCGCATCTTCGATATCAACCGTTTTCAACGGAATTTCAAAAACAGTGAATGTCATTCACTGTTTGAAATCAGCTTTGAAGCACGAAACAAGATGCATGAGATAACCGTGAAATAGCCCTCAGATAAGACACGATATGGTTTCCCCAGCTAGGTCATAACATTAGTACGATAATGACTAAAAGCCGTCCTTATTCATTCAAAATAACAGAGTGGTGGTTTCCATGGTTGGACGAATCATCATTCTTCCGGCGCTGTGAGAACTTTAATAAACACCCAGCTGAATGTTTCTTTGTTTCTGAACCTGTAAATATTTATTTATTGATCCAAACAATCAAAAAGTGGCTTCTCACAGTGCTAGGTGAATTCTCTTGCGTCTTACCACAGAAACTTCCAGATTCAGGTTTTGCATGAATTGCTCTTGTTTACATAGCAAAATAATACATAGGCAACTGGGTTCCAACTGTGATGACTGAGTCAGTGGAAAAGACAAAAGGCAGAGTCGACCTCAACCGCCTCCTCCCTCTTCTTTTTAGTGTACCCAACTGAGGCTTCTTGTGGGCCAAGGCGTGAAGCTCCTCAACCCCCCAGCGTCCAGGGCGGGACACACATACTCCCCCCCCCCCATTAACATGGGCCCCCATCCGGCAGACACACAGTGGGCAGATAACTACTCAGCATGGTCTTCAATCCAAATATACTTATTTAATGAGGACAACCTATAGGGCTGTATAGTGAGATGCATATAGCAGGAAAAGGTATACCTGGAGCCCAAAAATATAGAGGAATTAGGAAGCTCCTTCATGTATGCAATTCACTGATTTTGACCAATGGGACTTTAGACATATGGAAGTCAGCCAAACTAGCTGGCTGAGGTAACCTTGAGCCTTGTGATGATCACTTAAAGTGAAAGTTCACCCCAACATAAATGTTTGCCAGGAAATGGCCTGGAGTCAATAATATGTGTACGTAGATTCTGCTATATGAACCAGAAGGATCCGTGGACCCTTGATTTTGGGGTGGCGTATCCCTTTAAATGCTGCATGTTCCCCTATTGGTTAGCAGTGGATTATAGAGTGGCACTCACCTGCACATGATCTCGTGGGTGAGAAGGACGCGGCACATCTCTGGGTTTTTGTCTTGGCCCTCGTAGAGGATCGCCTGAGGAGAGGAAGAGAGCAGCAGGTATTAATGTTTGTTTAGCCTTATGAGAATCTTTTTTGGGTCACTGTACTCAAACTTGTGCTTGCCCTGTACACTTCCTGATCATAGCCCTGTAAAGGTTCTGACTACATATTATTGGAAAGGCTTTGTGCATGTGTTAGTTATCAGTGCCTGCTAAATAACTACAACAGAAATGGATTACATTTTATTTGAGTAAGTCCCACTGTAACTACGAGGTAAAAAAAACAGCTAAAACAGGACTGTAAAAAAAAAGTGTTGCTCAACCCCGCCCTGTGCAACTGGGTCCTGGACTTTCTGACGGGCCACCCCCAGGTGGTGAGGGTAGGAAACATCATCTCCACCCCGCTGATCCTCAACACTGGGGCCCCACAAGGGTGCGTTCTCAGCCCTCTCCTGTACTCCTTGTTCACCCATGACTGCATGGCCATGCACACCTCCAACTCAATCATCAAGTTTGCAGACGACACTACAGTGGTAGGCTTGATTACCAACAACGACGAGACGACCTACAGGGAGGAGGTGAGGGCCCTCGGAGTGTGGTGTCAGGAAAATAACATCTCACTCAAAGTCAACAAAACAAAGGAGATGATCATGGACTTCAGGAAACAGCAGAGGGAGCAGCCCCCTATCCTCATCGACGGGACAGTAGTGGAGAAGGTGGAAAGTTTTAAGTTCCTCGGCGTACACATCACAGACAAACTGAAATGGTCCACCCAAACAGACAGCGTTGTGAAGAAGGCGCAGCAGCGCCTCTTCAACCTCAGGAGGCTGAAGAAATTTGGATTGTCACCTAAAACACTCACAAACTTTTACAGCTGCACAATCGAGAGCATCCTGTCGGGATATATCACTGCCTGGTACGGCAACTGCTCCGCCCACAACCGTAAGGCTCTCCAGAGGGTAGTGAGGTCTGGACAACGCATCACCGGGGGCAAACTACCTGCCCTCCAGGACACCTACACCACCTGATGTCACAGGAAGGCCTAAAAGATCATCAAGGACATCAACCACCCGAGCCACTGCCTGTTCACCCCGCTATTTTCCAGAATGCGAGGTCAGTAAAGGTGCATCAAAGCTGGGACCAAGAGACTGAAAAACAGCTTCTATCTCAAGGCCATCAGACTGTTAAACAGCCATCACTAACATTAAGTGGCTGCTGCCAACATACTGACTCAAATCTCTAGCCACTTTAATAATTTAAAATTGGATGTAATAAATGTATCACTAGCCACTTTAAACAATGCCACTTTATATAATATTTACATACCCTACATTACTCATCTCATATGTATATACTGTACTCTGTACCATCTACTGCATCTTGCCTATGCCGTTCGGCCATCACTCATCCATATTTTTTTATGTACATATTCTTATTCATTCCTTTAAACTTGTGTGTATAAGGTAGTTGTTGTGAAATTGTTAGATTACTTGTTAGATATTACTGCATGGTCGGAACTAGAAGCACAAGCATTTCGCTACATTAACATCTGCTAACCATGTGTATGTGACCAATAAAATGTTATTTGATTTGATTATTAATAGGAGTCTAGACTGGAGAGATGGAGGGGGCCGTTGACAGGACAGCCCTCCTGTAGTGGAAGGCCACGTGCTGTAGAACGGCCAGGCCGGTCCTCCACCCATCCACTCGTGCACCCCTCCCAGACAGATGGCCGTGCTAGGCCCCGTAAGAGACATGCCACCTCCTGGGCATCCTTCACTGGAGCTGTCATGTCGGCCCTGGATGACGAATGACCACTGAGAGGAGCTGCTCCCTCCTTCATTCTCTCTATACCTCCGCTGCCGGAGGGATGGAGGGATTGCTTTATCCCACTCCTTTCACTCACCCAATGACCTGACCCTACCTCGTCCACCTAGGTGGTCAGTTGCCCCCGACAAGCACAGATGCACGCACACACACACACACATACACACACTCATACACCCCAAGGGGACAATACTTTTAGGATAACGACCACTTCTGCATTATTGATTCCTCCCAGCCTCCCTTCCTCTATATTAAAATCGTCCAATTTCGCCAGAAGGGGTGGGGATTTCGATGGGGACGAGAGAATGGGAGTGAGAATGTGTGTGAGGAGGAGGGAGGAGAGAAGATGTGGGGGGTATCGGGTCGATATTTATACATCATAATTTCTGATTCAAGTAGCCGCTCCACCCCCTGGAGCTAGTCTAAGAGTTTTCATGGCGTTGTGTGAGTAATACCACCATGTCAAAAAAGGTCAAGACTCAAGATTCAGCTTTTTGGAGGATGACAGGGCAGATTGAGGAGAGATATCAAACAGATATATTTGCCCAAACATTCACCATTAAAGTGAGATTATTTTGTATTCCTATTGTGTGCCACATACTGCCTTCCAGGTAAATGCATTCCATACATTATTACAGCTGAATTTGCCAATAGGAGTGTCTGAGAAGAGGCTTCTAACACACAACAGCCAATCAATAGACGCGGGCCCCCCACTGGCAGCTACAGGGCTGCCTGTCTGCAGGAGGACACACTACAGTATGCAAAGTCTGCATGTCTGTCTGTCCAAGTCTAGGCAGGAGAGAGGGATTTGAGTGGCGCACCCGTGGTAGAAATCTGCTCGTGTTGTTGTCAGGATTATTGTCTCCAGCGCGCCGTCGCTGTAGCACATTAAGGGCTATTGATTGGTTTCCGTGGCTGACGCTTTGTCGAGGACCTGGTTGCCGCATCGATCTGTGACAGCCTGACATGGCGACACAGGGAGGGCCTGATGGGCTGGGGATAAGGAGGGCCTGGTGGGCTGGGGATAAGGAGGGTAGGTGGGCTGGGGATAGGGAGGGCCTGGTGGGCTGGGGATAAGGAGGGCCTGGTGGGCTGGGGATAGGGAGGGTGGGTGGGCTGGGGATAGGGAGGGCGGGTGGGCTGGGGATAGGGAGGGCCTAGTGGGCTGGGGATAGGGAGGCCCCAGTGGGCTGGGGTTAGGGAGGATGGGTGGGATGGGGATAGGGAGGGCGAGTGGGCTGGGGATAGGGAGGGCCTAGTGGGCTGGGGATAGGGAGGGCCTAGTGGGCTGGGGATAGGGAGGGCCTAGTGGGCTGGGGATAGGGAGGGCCTAGTGGGCTGGGGATAGGGAGGGCCTAGTGGGCTGGGGATAGGGAGGCCCCAGTGGGCTGGGGTTAGGGAGGATGGGTGGGATGGGGATAGGGAGGGCGAGTGGGCTGGGGATAGGGAGGCCCCAGTGGGCTGGGGTTAGGGAGGATGGGTGGGATGGGGATAGGGAGGGCGAGTGGGCTGGGGATAGGGAGGGCCTAGTGGGCCGGTTGATAGGGAGGGCCTAGTGGGCCGGTTGATAGGGAGGGCCTAGTGGGCCGGTTGATAGGGAGGGCCTAGTGGGCTGGGGATAGGGAGGATGGGTGGGATGGGGATAGGGAGGGCCTAGTGGGCTGGGGATAGGGAGGATGGGTGGGATGGGGATAGGGAGGGCCTAGTGGGCTGGGGATAGGGAGGGCCTAGTGGGATGGGGATAGGGAGGGCCTAGTGGGCTGGGGATAGGGAGGGCGGGTGGGCTGGGGATAGGGAGGGCGGGTGGGCTGGGGATAAGGAGGGCCTGGTGGGCTGGGGATAGGGAGGGCCTAGTGGGCTGGGGATAGGGAGGATGGGTGGGCTGGGGATAGGGAAGGCCTAGTGGGCTGGGGATAGGGAGGGCCTAGTGGGCTGGGGATAGGGATGGCCTAGTGGGCTGGGAATAGGGAGGGCCTAGTGGGCTGGGGATAGGGAGGGCCTAGTGGGCTGGGGATAGGGAGGGCCTAGTGGGCTGGGGATAGGGAGGGCCTAGTGGGATGGGGATAGGGAGGGCCTAGTGGGCTGGGGATAGGGAGGGTGGGTGGGATGGGGATAGGGAAGATCTGGTGGGCTGGGGATAGGGAGGGTGGGTCAGCTGGGGATAGGGATGGCCTAGTGGGCTGAGGATAGGGAGGGTGGGTCAGCTGGGGATAGGGATAGGGAGGATGGGTGGATGGGGAGGAGTATACAGTACAGTGTGTGGTGGAGCCAGGTTGCTACATTGGTGTCAGCTGCCCCTATGTCTTCTAGTCTGACTGGTCAAGACTAATTCTTTGCCACCGGGGTACAGTAAATTGATAGTACTTTAGCTCAGCAGGTGAAATGACTGAAGGTTGTCTGTGTTCATGGGTTCAAATCCCAGAACGGATAGGTTTACATTATGTACAAAATAGGTGGTGGGTTGCAGTATGATTTGCAGTGTAAGGAGAATGCTCACCACTTTGGTCATGGAGTCTATCAACCGTACAAACAGATCTTGTTCTGTCCTGATGCCTGCAAAACACAACACAAATATGTATTAGATGTCCTGCAATTACAATGTAATAATACATGACACCAATATGGTATGTTGAAATGTTAAGCTCCATTGACAGAATAACCATTTTATGGTCATCTTACTCTGTAAATCATTTGCATAGAAGCTGCCGTGCGGTTTGGCCAAATGAAATGTCTTGAGCAACAACAATATAAACATCAGCCTAAAATGCTAATTCACTTCTTGCACAGAAAGAATAACATAAAATACTGATATCGAATAATGTCTTCTAAATTAATTATGTTATTATTTGTGTCCCCATAGTGTATTTTATGTTTTCCATCGTGCTTGTAGACCAAGATTTTCTCATGTAGACCAAGATTTTCTCATGTAGACCAAGACTTTCTCATGTAGACCAAGATTTTATCATGTAGACCAAGATTTTCTCATGTAGACCAAGACTTTCTCATGTAGAAAAAGATTTTCTCATGTAGACCAAGATTTTCTCATGTAGACCAAGATTTTCTCATGTAGACCAAGATTTTCTCATGTAGACCAAGACTTTCTCATGTAGAAAAAGATTTTCTCATGTAGACCAAGATTTTCTCATGTAGACCAAGATTTTCTCATGTAGACCAAGATTTTATCATGTAGACCAAGATTTTCTCATGTAGACCAAGATTTTCTCATGTAGACCAAGATTTTCTCATGTAGACCAATATTTTCTAACCCCTCTCAGCAAAAGTCTGTGCTCCTGAGTTTTTTTATTATTTATTGCGTTCCCGGTTGCAACTGCCGAGCTCTCCTCGCTCCCGCTGCCTTTTTCCTCGAGGACAACAAGGCATTCTCACTCACAAACAAATGAAACATCAGCCATGATTGCTTGTCTTTTATTAGCTATGCAACAGAGCGTAAATATGACATAAACATGACAGGGTTGTTCAAAAAGGATCATGGAAAACTGCTAGTTGTTGCCTGTAATTGTGTCAGGCTTCGGTGTTTTCTCACCGTTTCTGTGTGCTTTAAAAAAAAGATATACTACATATTTAGGTTGCTGTTGAATTGTACAGAACACCAACCAGTTGAGTCTTCTGTCTCCTCTCACGATATGGTCTCAAAATAAAATCCATGCCAACCGGTCGAAGCAGTACGCTTTCAATGAGCACAGATCAGTGTTAAAATGTCAAGTATTTTCCCCGATGACCAAAACAGACTTTAGGATCTGGTGGTCGTCAAGTACTATTCCAGATGTGATAAGGATTATCACTTATGTTTGTGTTGTCTTTTTTATTTCATGTTGTTTTTCCTGGAAGTGATAAAAACTAATCTGTCCACAGAGAGTAGTGAGAAGAGAGAGAACTCTGCAATATGTTTGGAGGGATTATCGTGGTCTTACCGTTACTGTAAAGGAGCTGTAGCCTGTAATGGATGCCGTTGTTGGTCTTCTCTCCATTGTACTCCTGAGAGAGTCAAAGACAAGCACAGAAAATGATCAAAATGTCTCACAGCTTTTGAGGTGACACCCCGAACCAAAGGCAACCCACTGCTGTCTTGTACGTGATCAAATATCTTTAAAAAAAAAAAAATTTTAAATTAACCAACTGGAAAAAGAAGGAATTATGCCTCTTCCTAATCTACGCTCGTCTGACTCAATCTACTCTATCACTGAAAATGTCCAACGAGACCAACGTCCCAGTCCTAATCCAAGCAGATGCCACAAGTCCTGATCTTGATCCCAACTCCTATGTCACAGGGACTTCCCAGACCAATACTGCATCCACAAGTAGGGATCATCTGAAAAGGAAACATACATCCCATAAGAGGCCAATGGACCAACCAGCATTGTTATTTGCTGTTTTAACACTGTTATTACCTTGAGGTTTCATTTTAGGAAAAAAATTCATTTGCAATTAGAAGGTAATTAGTTAAGGTAAATCACAGTGCCAGTGTGTCCACAATAACATGTCACTCTAATAATGGTAAGCAACTGAAAACATATTAATTAATGTGAACCTTTGTGATATCTACTAGATTTTTATAATCGGGAAGATAATTCTGGGGATTAATGTCTTTAAAAACACAATATTAATCCCATGAACCCTGAGGATAATCCACACCATTCTCTGATTGAGTTATACTTCTGAAGTTGCTAAGCCCTTGCTATTTTAGAATACTTGGCTAGGCCCAAATTCCCACCGCAGGGCCATAGTGAGATACAACATGGAATCTTAATCTTTCCTCCAACTCCCCTTGCTGACACGCACACAACAAACCAGCTGCCTAACTGTTGTATCGTCCAGCCAGGAATAAATCAAACAGCAACGACAAAAGGGCAAACTTAACTTTAGGAACTAAAACAACACTGTGGCTGAGGGAAAAACAACACTGTTACCACAACTATACAGAGAGATGCCGTAAGAGAGAGGAGACATTGCCTAGGTGACAGTGGCCTGTTAGCTTCGGTTGCCACGGTCACCGATGACCTCTGCTTCCAGGTGGGCCAAGTCACTCTCCCTGATCTTGTGTCACCTCTTCAACGGGCAGGCACCAGGAGAGAGGCCACATCCGCTCCCCTCTGTCTCTCTCTCCCACTCTCTCTTCCTCTCTGTATCCCTCTCTCCCTCTCTCTTTCTCTCTCCCTCTCTGTTTCTCTCTGTATTTCTCTCCCTCTCTCTTCCTCTCTGTATCCCTCTCTCCCTCTCTCTTCCTCTCTGTATCCCTCTCTCCCTCTATCTCTCCCTCTCTCTTCCTCTCTGTATCCCTCTCTCCCTCTATCTCTCCCTCTCTGTTTCTCTCTGTATCCCTCTCTCCCTCTATCTCTCCCTCTCTCTTCCTCTCTGTATCCCTCTCTCCCTCTATCTCTCCCTCTCTCTTCCTCTCTGTATCCCTCTCTCCCTCTATCTCTCCCTCTCTCTTCCTCTCTGTATCCCTCTCTCCCTCTATCTCTCCCTCTCTGTTTCTCTCTGTATCCCTCTCTCCCTCTATCTCTCACTCTCTCTTCCTCTCTGTATCCCTCTCTCCCTCTCTCTTCCTCTCTGTATCCCTCTCCCTCTATCTCTCCCTCTCTGTTTCTCTCTGTATTTCTCTCCTTCCCCTTCGCTGAGCGGTGCCAAATGTGCCGTGGAGTCTTGGCAGGGGCCCAGGGGCAGGCTGGAGGTCAAGGCAGAGGTGAATGGGCAGGGAGGACGGGAGGAGCGACCATGCCAGCTGGCTGCCGTCCCTCCTGACCGTGGGCGGAGCTGTTCTCTGTAACCTTTTACTGAGAACAACCCCCCGGCAGCACGGCAGAACAGCCCAGGCGGCAGGTAGAGAAGTGGGTTACCGTTACCACTGAGAGCACAGGTACAGCTGAACAATACAACAGAACAGAGACAGATAGGTAGCCATACACTCGTAGAAAAGAGGCTGTAGACAACAAAGGAATGGACAAGAAATGACATTTGAAATAACTGCTTAAAATGAATACAAAGGCTTTTCAAATATGCCTTTCATAAGAGGATCATCACATTTTCTCTTTATCTTGTATTGTTAAAATAAAATTACATTTAAAAAAAATAGATGTAACCTCATCATCAAAATTCCTTAAATAAAAATAGTATCTTTAATGTCTGATTTAAAGCTGAATCAAAACTGCTTTCATTCAAGCTTTTCTGCCTTCTGCTCATCACTGCCCCCCAACAGGTTAATTGGAAACTGCAAGTGCTTCTATATCTGAATGATTTCTTTGCACAACCAGCTCTCTGGATTTCTAGATTTCAATCTTTCCATGTCTCAGTTATTTCCAAGTTTTATTTTTTGTAAGAAATCTCAAAAGCTTTTCTCGTGAATGTACTTTCTCAAAATACTTTGAATTGGTATTGAATGACTTACAAAAGATACTTATAATATGGAACTCAGTTAAAGAAAAACATACAATATCTTTATTTATGAGGTGGACATAATCAATATATGTTGTACATAAAGTAAATTATCTTACATTTTTTGTAAAATTAAGTTTATGAAATTATAATAAATTGAAATCAATATAATCAAATGAGTGTATATATAATATAATAATAATATAATAATAATAATAATATAATATCATAATGCAAAGATATAGAATTCATACAAATTTAATTCACTAAAGAAATGCATTACATTACATTGCAGCGCATATAATAAATCAATTAACAATATAAGGAAAGAATATTGATCTTGACTTGACATGAAGAAAAATGAATGTGACCACAGTTTGTGTGCTACACATTCCATGTTTCAAAGCATCATTGTGCTATAGCCCTGATCCCAGCGCCAGTGCCACCCTTTTACCCCCAATGCCAGCTATACCTGGCACACACGCCCTCCTCCCCATTCCCCTTTGTGTGTGTTGGTCTTACTTTGTCTTTCTCCACAAAGTCTATGTAGGAGGTCCTCTCGATCTCCACGGGCTGGCCCTGTCGGTCGTACAGCGCCAACACAAAGTGGAAGAAGTTGGATTTGCGCAGGTTCGAGGGGGGCTGTTTTTCATAGTGAGCCCGGGCCAGACCTACACCGCTATAGATAGTAGAACGACAGAGAGGGGGATAGGGGGAGAGAAAATGGGAGCGAGAGGAGGGTGACATTTGGTTAGTACTGTGGAGACGAGGGCCACCATAGCAATTCTAAACACAGCAGGCGTTATTCAATCACAAGCTGTTTCTGTGGGTAAAACAAATGCTGTTTACTGTGTGAAACAAAAATAAAATTGCATGTGTAGTATTCCAATAATTCTAGTATGCTGCCTTGCAAAGAAGAAACCCTGGAGTAGTTGTGATTGAATAGGGCCCAGAGTCCTGAGAATTATTACTATACAACCATCGGTTTCAATTATCGAAACCTACACTTTGAGGTGTTTCAAAACATTTGAATTGTTCTGACAAGAATCAATCATCATCAGGTCAACACCTACTATATCAATACCAACTACCCCCCAAAAAAGAACATCTCTTGAAACAAAATGAATTATACTACCACAGAGATAAGGAAAAGAAGGAGAGAGAGCAGTGGAGTCGTGAGAGAGAGAGAGCGTGATAAATGAAAGGCACTTGGCCCTATGTTCACGTTCTCTGTGGGTGCCACGCGTTCCTTTGTGTTATTTGTCTCCTCGACCACCTCAACAATGTGATTTTTGGCTGGGTATCGGGGACCCCAGAAGGCAGCGTCTGCCTCTGTTCGTGCCAAGCGCTGTGGGGCACCATTCGACTTGGCAAACGCGCCACTCCTGTTTTCCCTGACCTGTCAGTCAAACTCACTCCACTTTGCCCTGCATCCCCTGGGCCTGAAGAGTAAAAGACCTCCACACACTAGGCGTACGCCGACAGACAGACACACACACACACACACACTCAAGCCTTTTCACGATTGTTTTAGAGAGGGAGGATGTCTGCTAACACGTAGCCCATACACTGCTAACCAGGGTTGGAGTTCATTTAGATTAAAAGTCAAATGTTGAAGTTAATGCCAATTCAAAGGTGACATGGTGTCGATCAGATGATGAATTAGAATTGAAAAGGTTTCACAGCTTTGGAGAGGAATTTAAATTGAAGGTTTTTGACAATCTGAATTTAATTCCATTGGTTTTGGAGAGAGAGAGGAAAATTATATCTAGAAGAAGCTGAAAGGGTGATGTTGCCACACACAATGCTTCTTGACCTGTCACTAATAACGGCAAATTATAGTGACAGGATAGAGCCATTTGAGATGCCCAAAGACACAAACATTGATATCCACTCACAACATCAAAAAATGTGTTGACACTACACAGACAGAAACGTACAAAATAAAAAACAACTGGAAACGGGCATTAATATATGTACAAACAAAATGGTGCTGAATCATGTCTTCATGTGAAGAAAATAAATGACAGGAAAGATTGCCGTGTGAAATGGACTGATTTACTTTACAGGTACCTTGTGCATTTCAACATGTGCTCTAAAAGACTGTGCATAACTGCTCGACGCCATGAAAACTACTCTTTGAGTAAGATCCATCTCTGAACATCTCATTGCTTCAAAATAAACCCATTTTTTAATCATAAAATCGATTCCTCATTCAGGAAAATGTTCAAGGATACATGAGCGTAATTGCTTTTTAAATGCAAGGACAGATCCAAATATATAAACAAACGCTTGCAGGGGGCTATAGGAGCCCTATAGTTAAATCAATGAAACATTGAAGTAATATAATGCTTTGGTACCCATCTCTGTTGAACTCGGTGGCTGATATCTCATTCATCTACACTAACTCAACAAATAACCATGTGCAATAAGAGATTCCAAACACAAAGCAGTTATGTAAAAATATTTATTCATGTGCTGCATTTGTCTTGGGGGGGCGGAGAGATTGTTTTTGGAAAGTTGCCTGGTTGCTTTCTCTCTGCGCTCATGGATATATTCCCCAGATGCTAGATTAATACAGGCGTGACCTTTCTGCACCCCTATTACCGATGCTTAATGCCTCATTTGTAACCCAGTTTGTTGAAAGCTAATTCCTGGACTCTGAGTTCTGAAAACGCAAAGACAGAAGGTTGCACAAGGGAGGATGGAGTTTTACATTGGGGGGGGGGGGGGGGGGTGAGATAAAGAGAGAGAGAGAAAGTGTGAGAAAGAGAGAGAGAGAGAGAGAGAGAGACAGAGAGAGAGAGAGAGAGAGAGAGAGCGTACCCTCCTTACAAAACCTATAAAAAGTATATTTTTTGTGTTTCACAAGCCTAAAGATTTAACAAAAAATAGATTGATTTTTTAAAATTAAATTATGTGACACAAACATTTGGTGACCGTACTACTGACCGTACTACTGCCATGGCCTACATAGTAATCTTGATGTAAACAACCACAACAGTATACTTACCTACCTATAACAATGAAAACAAGACTTGAGCCATATCACTTCCCACAATATCAGTTCCCACCTCCAACTACATGTATAAACCCCCCTTCGACACCATTACCCCAATTACGAAGCTACGCCAGAACATTGGGGATACGTTGAGAACTCCAGCCACAGCGGTTGTGCCAGAGCCAGTCTCAGCACATTCAGATCTCTCCGCACTCCATCGACACAGAAAGCTTGTTAGCGTTATTATTTCAATTATGCTAATTACAGCCGCATCCATTTATGCTTGGCCGCTGTGGCCTGTAGTGCACGGCAGAGGCACTCAGTATAATAAAAAGAGTATTGATGGCACACAGGTTTCTACTACGGAGGCTGGGTGTAAATCAGAGGCCAACAGACAGACGGACAACAAATACAGCTAACAGCTCTTCTGACGGAGCTCCACTCTACATGTGCTTTGACACTTTCCCCTCTGTAAACGGTGAAGGGGAAGATCACGCGTGAAGCCGTAACTATCAGGTTGTCCACTCTCAACACAATCATCTGACACCTAATGCCTATGTATATTCTGTGGCTGATATTAATGTTCCAAACAGGACAGTAAGTTTTCTGAATTAGTCGTTTTAACATGGGCTGGTACATTTGATATAAAGTCACTAGAGAAGGGTTCCCCAACTGGCGGCGCACGGGCCGAATTTGGCCCGCTGATGGTTTTATTTGGCCCCCCAAGTTTTCTGAGCAGAAATAAAATAAAACAATATTTTCTTTTTGTGTGGAATTGTCATTGTTGGACATAAACTACTGTAAGAACACCAGGAAATCAACTCCAAGTGATTTTCATTTTGGAAATCTGTTCCCAAGTATTCCCACACATAATAAAAACACACGTGAACATATACAAATGTAAACAAGGTTTGAAATTATTATGTTTCAATCAAATACTATATCTGTTTGGGTTTCTTACGGTTCATTTGCAGTCTTCAAATGATTTGGAATTACGATCAGGCCCCCCCCAAAAAAAATCATCCCGCGGCTGAATCTAGTTGATGATCCCTGCACTAGCGCATTCAACAAGATTTTGACTAGTGGTTTTAACGACTAGAAATTAATGGTTATCAATAAAAAAGACTACCAAATTCTGAGAATAATTTTACATCTTCCAGAAATTATTATTTTTAAAGGTCCAGCTTTCTGCCATGCAGCATTAGTCAAAGCATGCAGGCTTCGGCAGTATTGGCTTAATGCAATGCAGCAAATTCTAATTATGATAAATGAAAAATGTAACCCAGGGCTGAAGTATTCACAGCTAGAGGGCCTGCACACTTCCGGGAAATAGATATTAAACACTGAGACTCCTGCTCTGAGATGATCAACTAATGAACACGCAGGAAAAGGGCCCTGTCAATATACTGGACACTGTTGACTGTAATGTGTGTGTCCGTGCGTGTTTGCGAATAAACGTATGCAGTTGCATGTGTGCGTGTGCATGTACGTGCATACAAATATATTGTTCTGCATATAGCTGTGTAATAGTACCCATGAGCATCTGGTAAATCTTCCACATTTTGGCTTTAAGGGAGCGATCAGTAGTTTCCTTCCCCACCGCCCTCACCCTCCCCTGGGTAGAGAGCGTCCCCTGTGCCACCAGAGTGGGCACCGTGGACACGGCCCTGCACCCCTCCAGCATTAATCAGCTGGGTGATGGGGTGTGACCGACCAAGCGGCAGAGTCTTTAACCAGCGCGGCCGGCTGCTTCCTACAGGACGGCCTAATGAGCCATATACCATCGCCTTGTTTATACAAATGGGATGCACGTAGAGTATTAAAAATCTCCTCTCTCTGGCCTACTGCCACTGTGTTAATCTAATAAATAGTGGAACTGTAAATCTCACAGCCTCTGTGGTGGTTATACGGCCACCCCTCTCTAGGTTGCTACTTGGTTTGTCCCTGGAGTGAACAGTAGGTGACAAAGCTATAGGAGTTCTAACACAGAGAAGATGTTGAGTATACAGCCAAGGACGAAACCAAAGGAGATAGTAAAAGGGGGGAAGATATCAGAATAGAACGGCATGGAAAACCAATGCAAGGAACATTGACCTATCTAGATGCTTCAGACTTACACTAATTGCATCAGCAAATGTCGGGGGGGTCACATGAATATATGCACATGCTGGTGTGTCCGTGTGCGTGTGCGTGCGTGTGCGTGTGCGTGTACGTGTGCGTGTGCGTGTGTGTGCGTGCGCGTGCGTGTGCGTGTGCGTGTGTGTGTGTGTGTGTGTGTGTGTGTGTGTGTGTGTGTGTGTGTGTGTGTGTGTGTGTGTGTGTGTGTGTGTGTGTGTGTGTGTGTGTGTGTGTGTGTGTGTGTGTGTGTGTGTGTGTGTGTGTGTGTGTGTTATATGGAAGAGTGTAATTTATGCAGCCAATACACAATTACTCTGGCATACATTTGCCCAGTCAGGGATGTAGCACCGCTCCCTCCCTAGCTCTTGTTTGGTTAGCTCTCATTAGCTGTGTAATATGAGCTAATGAGAGGAAGCCTAGAACACAGCAGGAGGACAGCCCTCGCCTTTGTCTCTGTCTGTCTGTCTGTCTGTCTGTCTGTCTGTCTGTCTGTCTGTCTGTCTGTCTGTCTGTCTGTCTGTCTGTCTGTCTGTCTGTCTGTCTGTCTGTCTGTCTGTCTGTCTGTCTGTCTGTCTGTCTGTCTGTCTGTCTGTCTGTCTGTACGTGCGTGCGTACCCTCAGTAGGCAGAATGGACAGTCTCAGATTCTTTCAGTCTGGAGTTCTGTCATCTGATGAAACCTATCACCATACCCACTTATACATCTCCTCTCTTCTTCTCTCCCCTCTCACAATATAGTACCGACCATTTAATATTACCCACGTATTGCAGGGTTGTTACATATCCACAATACTTTGCCTTTGGAAATCCAAACAAATGCACCATCATGGAAAACATCATATACTCACTTGACAGACCAAATCAACTTTGTTTTTGCAGACAAAACTGTTTACATTTGTTTTACAGAAGATTTGCAAAAAAAAAATGTTTTAAAGGTTTCTGGCAGGCCAAACTTTGAGAAGTGAGAGCAGTAGTCTAGTTTAACTGTCCCAACAAACTATTCCATCCCTAAGCAATGGGCTGCATCATAGTCGAACATCTGTCTGAGCAATCTCACTATGCTGTTTAGAATTCAAAAGCTAGTGCAGGATTTGACCAGTCAGTGTTATGAACCACTGAGCAACCCAATCTCACAATCTCACTATGCTGACCAGTCAGTGTTATGAACCACTGAGCAACCCAATCTCACAATCTCACTATGCTGACCAGTCAGTGTTATGAACCACTGAGCAACACAATCTCACTATGCTGACCAGTCAGTGTTATGAACCACTGAGCAACCCAATCTCACTATGCTGACCAGTCAGTGTTATGAACCACTGAGCAACCCAATCTCACTATGCTGACCAGTCAGTGTTATGAACCACTGAGCAACCCAATCTCACTATGCTGACCAGTCAGTGTTATGAACCACTGAGCAACCCAATCTCACTATGCTGACCAGTCAGTGTTATGAACCACTGAGCAACCCAATCTCACTATGCTGACCAGTCAGTGTTATGAACCACTGAGCAACCCAATCTCACTATGCTGACCAGTCAGTGTTATGAACCACTGAGCAACCCAATCTCACTATGCTGACCAGTCAGTGTTATGAACCACTGAGCAACCCAATCTCACTATGCTGACCAGTCAGTGTTATGAACCACTGAGCAACCCAATCTCACTATGCTGACCAGTCAGTGTTATGAACCACTGAGCAACCCAATCTCACTATGCTGACCAGTCAGTGTTATGAACCACTGAGCAACCCAATCTCACTATGCTGACCAGTCAGTGTTATGAACCACTGAGCAACCCAATCTCACTATGCTGACCAGTCAGTGTTATGAACCACTGAGCAACCCAATCTCACAATCTCACTATGCTGACCAGTCAGTGTTATGAACCACTGAGCAACCCAATCTCACAATCTCACTATGCTGACCAGTCAGTGTTATGAACCACTGAGCAACACAATCTCACTATGCTGACCAGTCAGTGTTATGAACCACTGAGCAACCCAATCTCACTATGCTGACCAGTCAGTGTTATGAACCACTGAGCAACCCAATCTCACTATGCTGACCAGTCAGTGTTATGAACCACTGAGCAACCCAATCTCACTATGCTGACCAGTCAGTGTTATGAACCACTGAGCAACCCAATCTCACTATGCTGACCAGTCAGTGTTATGAACCACTGAGCAACCCAATCTCACTATGCTGACCAGTCAGTGTTATGAACCACTGAGCAACCCAATCTCACTATGCTGACCAGTCAGTGTTATGAACCACTGAGCAACCCAATCTCACTATGCTGACCAGTCAGTGTTATGAACCACTGAGCAACCCAATCTCACTATGCTGACCAGTCAGTGTTATGAACCACTGAGCAACCCAATCTCACTATGCTGACCAGTCAGTGTTATGAACCACTGAGCAACCCAATCTCACTATGCTGACCAGTCAGTGTTATGAACCACTGAGCAACCCAATCTCACTATGCTGACCAGTCAGTGTTATGAACCACTGAGCAACCCAATCTCACTATGCTGACCAGTCAGTGTTATGAACCACTGAGCAACCCAATCTCACAATCTCACAATTGAAAGTGTCAGTCATCAGAAAAGAGATGTCGCTATATGTAGAAGAATAATACATTCCTTCTCAAGGAAAAAGGGGATTGAAAAATCACAGTTTACACATTGTTTTTGCACCTCAGCGATGCAAAAGCCACTCTTCCCTTCCACTCTTCCTACTCATCTAACCTCCCTAGTGGTATTTGAAATCACTAGAGACTTACTGCCTCAGAAACGTAGAAACAACTATACTAAACATAGTAGTATCTCTTCAAAGATCATGAAATACTGTAAAGTGGATTTGAAACGTCACTGGCTTAACAAAACCATCCAGACAAGTCTGCAGCTCATGTAAACACCCACACAGAGCAGTGTGTAGATCCACGGCACAACTGTTATTTACACTTACAATACATGATCCTGTGTTGCTCAGTCGGTAGAGCATGGCACTTGCAATGGCAGGGTTATGGGGATGATCCCCACGGCCAATGAAAATGTATCCACTTACTCAAAGAGTCGCTCTGGATAAGAGTGAAAAAGTCGCTCTGGATAAAAGTCGCTCTGGATAAGAGTGTCTGCTAAATGACTCAAATGTAAAGATGTACTAATTGGTACACTCACACATGTTGTGCAAAATGTCAGAAACGCTGCTCCCTTTTTCCCGAACTGTAAAAATAGTATGACCCAGTCGAAACACTTCCGTCTCATTGTTTGGTAATTGCAGCAAGACAACTACACCGCTTTTAGCCAACGGGGTAATGTTTCTCTGAGCTGACTGTGTAAATTAAAAATGACACACACAATTAGGGTTCATAAATGAACATGAAACATCAACAGTCTGTTTTCTCAACTAGAACCAGTGTAACACTGATGACGGATACAGACATGGTGTTTAGTTCAAACCTACATCCAAACCAAGACATGTGGGGAAACACTTACCTAACATTAACTAGGTGAAACAAATCTGTCGATGTGCCCTTGAGCAAGGCACTTAACCCTAATTGCTCCTGTAGGCCACTCTGGATAAGAGCATCTGCTAAATGACTAAAATGTCAAATGTAAAAATATTGCCCAGTCCATCATTGGACAACAACTTTTACTCTATCAAGACCACAGTCATATGCTACTTTACAGCACACACCAAAAACTTGATAAAAAGCTGTGAACTCTCATCTGCAGAAATACATAGTAGATCTTCACCTTGAGTTTTTCACTGTACGGTGTCAGCTATTTTCTCAGACCGCAATAGTATTTTTTACTAGACTTTCTCCCTGTCCAATGTTTGCTACAGGTTTAGCCGTGGCGTACCTGCCCCTATACTGTGAATCAAAGCAGCACCCTGGTCCTCACAACACACATACCTCTGCAAACTTCATGAGACGGCCACAGCTGAAACCATTAGCTGGTCACTGGCACACTTCTAATGGGGGTCATAAAGTAGGTGGCTTTGCAGAAGCCAACTAATTGTTTGCACGTTTAGGGGCAGCTGGCGGGAAACACTTGTTTCTGTTGCCGGATCCAATGAACTGGTGGCAGAGGCGCTGTGGCTGAGATTTAGCAGTGTGAGACGAAGAGAAGGCTAAGTCATGTGTCTAGATATATTTAAGCGAGTCGCCGTGGTGTCTCCGCCGTGCAACGTGTTAGAGAGAATTCACAGGAACACGCTGCAACAGGGTGAATGCACTGTGGGTGTCTTGTTTTAACTATCTGACACTTCTCCACAAGGCTCAGTAACATTTAGTTGAATTTAATAGGGGGAAGAGGGGAGAAATGCCCATTTCACAATAACTCTATTTTGCTCTCTAGAAATAAGAAATAACAGGTCTGACATGTTCATTGACCTGAGTGATTGTGAATGATGATCGCTTACATTGAAGGAACCTTGGACCAAAATATCTCCCAAGATGACATGTGGTGATGTCAAGTATATGAATGACTGCCACCCAGGACAAATATGTCTGTCCGTACAAATGTGCTTCTCCTTCCCATATGCCTGGGGCCAATGGGCTGTATTGTCTCCATATTCTGAGTCCAGTGACTGGTAATGATTGAGGCAGTGACGGATTGAGCTCTGGATATAGAATCCTGGGCTATCAGTCTCCCCGGTCACTCACACTGAACACTAAACACTCAGTCTTCTGCTAAGCTTGGGAACCTGCACTTTATTAAGTTCCCCCCTCCTCTTAGCAGACAAAGACAGGGTCAACATAATTCACTTTGCTCGATTTTACAGTGGCAACTGGGGAGTGTCAAGTGAAATCTGTTCCCCAGTTGTGCAGTCCACTTAGTCACACACACACACCCCTCTTCTCCCCGCTTCAGTGGAATGGCTGTTTTGGGAGATAGATCAGGAGAGGCAGTTGTGGTGGGCATAGGCTGGGGGAGTGTCTCTAAAAGTGACCCATTTACGCATTCAATCAGCAATGCCACTTTACTATCCATATCAGATCTATCCACGACCACATCCGAGCGCTAAACAAAACTATTAGTCTCCAGTTCCGTTTTTTCAGCACGCAAGCAAATCTAGAATGTACAGTACAGTTCCAGAACCCAGAGAAGGCCAGAGGCTCTCCAGAGTACTTTTCCAATACCCCCTAAAAATCTACTTGACCTACACGCACAAGTGCAACTGCTTACTGCAATGTAACTTGGCATACAGAATCTCACTGTTTGGGCATTGCACCTCGAATGACTTTTGGTGAATGTGTTGTTTTATCAGACTTTTTGTGTCATGGTATACGTTGGGTATGGGTAACTCTCAACGTGTCAGACCTCAAATGGGTGGAGCTTCATCTATAGAAGTGTTGACGGCTAGACTTCAGATGACTTGTTCATGAGAGTTAAATATTTACTCAACAATGTACATGGCAAAATGACACAGACACATTGTATTGCAATGGGAAGCAGTAAACCACAAGCAGCCAACCCAGGAGACGTAGCCTAGTTTTAAATGAAAATGTTCATGCCATTTACACATAAAATAACATGTTGTCTGGTGATCTATGCATCATCGTGTTACGCCCTGGTAAAGAGAAGTACCTGACTAATTGCTTTAAAAAGGAAAAAAACGCATTGTGATCAAATCTTAGAGCAAATGGTCTCAGATAATGATAATTGAACACAATTGAAATAGTTTCTGCCAATAAATGTCATATCCAGTGTAATAACACATGAATGTACTGCCACTACTAAAAGCCACCTGTCTTATTTTTAATCTAGATCTTAATCTAGATACGTGTGCGTTTGACATTTTCAATATTTTCTGTAATATCAAGTGATGCACTTTAACACTATCAAATAAGTTATCACCATATAGCGAATAACAGTTCATGCAAATTGAAAGGTAGCTACACTTGGCAAATTACAGCAACTGTCAACCAGTACTGATCAATAGCCTTTATACTGTTGATCACCTGACAGTAATATTCAAGTGTGAATTCTCTTTGTGTTACATGACAAATGTGTGACACATGAGTTTAATGCATTTGAGTTCAGTTAAGCATAATGCGGAAGCAGTAACTATTAACTATTACTATTATCACACCAACTGTTAAAACTGACATGCTGTGTGGATGGATACCCAGCAGACAGGTTTATATTTCCCTCAAAATAAATAAAGGGAAATTGTGAACGCATGAAAGACAGTTTGTGGACTCACAAATGTATTGACACCGTAAGCAAACCAGCGTAAACTACATGGTGTCGACGCGCTCACCCGTGAGCACCGGACGTGTCAATTGACCCGCTTATCCGACTTGAACTCGTGTGTGCGCGACAGAATGACAACTATAACACAGGAAAAACGTCTTTAGCCTAGTTCATGAAATGCTTAATCTCTTGACCCCTTGTTTCATTTGAAACGTGCTGATGTTGTCTTAACATGACACCATACCACCACTCCCGGCATCCTGATGGACTGGGGGTCACTTAAACGATACTCTAACTCTGAGCCTATTTGGTAGTTTCATCTTGCCTGCTCAAAATACAATAAGAAACGAATAGCATTTTGAGCATGTAAGATGGTAAACGTAGGCTACAGTATGATATGCTTGTTCTGCTTAACCTTTTTGTGTTTTTTTTAATAGTTCAGGCAACCAGATATGACAACTGTCGGCAATGTGAACGCCGGGCATCATAACATATTTCCGATGGCAACAACCGACAACCAAACATTAACCTCAACTGAGGGGCTTACAGTTTTGTTAAATTTTAATAGTGTATAAAATCGTTATTATCAATAGACATCATAAACACAGGTCTCATAATATGTTATAGCCTTGGTGGTATGTATTAATGCAGGGGCCAGGGCATGCTTGTCGTGACATTCTTTTCCCGTGTTGACAACTTTGGATGGTAATGATAAAAGATTTTCACACAAACGTTTCAGCGAAAAGTAATTTGTCAGTATGCCTATATTGAATTCTTATCCGATGTAAAGAAGAAAATGGAGGCATTTCCCAAATTGACCTTCTCCTGTAACATACAGTATATATATATATGGAACACATGTAAGCACTTTACTATTGCTCCACATTATTTCAGGTCAGTTGAAGTAATTTATTTTAACACTTTGAGTGAAGCCAATCAATTTCTCGCCAACACTCACGTCATCAATATTTCTAGGCGATATATAGCTGAACACGTATTATTAATATTATACACACCATGCTTTTCGTGTTTTTACGCCAAATACTGTTCAATAATTCAAGATTTAATCAATTCAAGTTTACTTATGAAATAATTTAAATGAGAAAATAATCAATTGTATTTATTAAGATCTTAAAACTGTGCATTTAATTGAATTATACTTTTGATCACCTTAAAACAACACTTGTAGATAGGCCTAACTTAATTAATACAAAATTAAATTCTTATTTTGCGCTAGACTTACAGTGGACCTGTTAACATATTATCAATCTTCATTCACGTCCATAATTTACAAAAGCGCATGTACGTCCATAAGAGATCAACAGGGCCTGTTGAGGATACACAGATACTGTTCATCTTATAGCCTAAATGAGCCATACTCAATTGAATGTGTCCAGGTAGCCTATACTTTAAAATGAGATCAAACAAGCTTGTTTGATTACGTTGCTTATACGAATTATAATTACAATTAGTCTAATATTTTAACGCATGCAGCTTTACGCATAGATCAGATATACATCTGATAATTACATTCTAAGTTATTAATAGCCTACATGGACATCCACGTTATCATCACAAAACCTTGCAGCCTATGATGTTGGCGATTCTTTCTGTAAGCCTTTCTATCACAAACCAACTTCTGCAAGTGGGACAGCTGCAAACTCTTCGAGGTGCTCTTATTGTTTAGCCAACACTTAGTATAAGTGAAAATTGTGTTTTACATTATTCCACGCATGCGCGGGAGGTACAGTATGGTGACGTTCTATTAGATGGCACATGCACATTGTAAAGTTTGAGTTATTTGCTAATCAGAGTCAAGAGTTTTCAGTACCAGCAAATTTCTTGGAGCTCACTCAGCCATATAGCTGATATGCGCCACCTAACTGTCAACCAGTGCCTGAGTGCCTGAAATTGAACGCGGAGCAAATAGTTAGCCCATTTGTCACATGAGGGGAGGTATACATTATCCGTTACAGATATCTATTCATCTAGGTGTTGACTAAAGGATCATGGTCTATTGTACAAAATGATGCAAGGTCTCATTGTGAAATCGCATCTTGAGCAATGTCCTCCATTACATTCTACACTCTTAAAGATGCTATAGGCTATTTACACATGGTGTATGTTTAACAAGTATTGGCGCACCAAGTCTAAAGAGCTAAAGAGCTATTTTGCGAATAGGTGCGGGATACAGTTGGCTACTTTAAATGCATAATATTTGCGTCTTTACCGATGGTTTACACTTGGGAACGCATAGCCTACGTCGTCCGGCAAACTGCACCGAACTGTCAGCATCATGTCCAGCGATTATCATATGTGCATATCGAGTTTATGTTTACCTTTGTGCTGCTGTGTTCGCGTCCAATATCCCCGCGCTCTGCATCCAAGAGCGGACCGGTGTCATGCCACTCGTGAGCGGTTCCTCTTTCATGGTCAAGGCTCCCCGCGGGAGGCTGTCCTGGATGGAGAACATGAAAGTAACCTTCTGGGATCTCTCTCTCTCTTCACCAAATCACGCTAAATAATCCTCCTGTTCACTCAAAGCAAGGCCACCTGGATTAACGACGAGCAACTGAAATGGGAAGAATCTTCCCCAAAGTGCAACAAGGGGGAAAGCGATAGCGGTCCTTATCCAAAGACGAGCGTCGTATCCCTTTGGGTTTTCCGCTTTATTTTAAATTCCAACCTCAGTTCAGTTCGCTCAAGCTTAACGGTCTGAAGTTAAAAGAGGGTGGAGAGAGGGCGAGTGTTAGAACAGTTAAGCATCTCAAAGGAAAATAATCAGCCGGGATCTAGGAGACCTTTTCGTCGTGAGGAAAGAGAGGGGAGATGCCGAAGTTGATCAGAAGGCGAACATACGCGCACCGGATTGTGAAATGAAAAGTGGGATAAAACAAGCGAGTGCTTCAAAAAGGAGTAAAATGAAATGATTACCAAACAAGAGGGAGGGACGGACCATGGAAGATTTGCTCTCCCAGGGGAAAAGGGGGATTGGGTACCAAGAAATCTCATTCCCTCCCTCCCAGTCTCTTTATCCTTCCTCTGTCCCAGCGGAGCGCACCTTCTCTCGGGTTCGGAGGCTCTAGTGCTCTCAGGGGAGGGGGGATGGGGGTGGGGGTGTGATGACGAAAAGCATGGATTTGACATGGGCGGAGACTAGTCCTTATAAGGAAAAATGATTTACGCGTCAATCGCAGATCTGGCTTCTCATTGGCGTAGGTAATTCATTACGTCATTTTTGAATTCGCGGCAAAAGCTTTCGGCGTGTTTACCCATTGCACGTTTTGCTGGGCTGTGCGCGTGGACACAATGTGTGTAGTATTGCCCTAACAGATTAATCTATTTGCATGTTACCCTACTTTTGAATTGGCTCATAAAGGCATAAAGCTGACCTCTCATTTGAAAGCATTGATCCTGTCGTAGGCTGTGGTTGATATTAGGTTCACTGTTTCTTTGTTGTGGCATTGGACTGAATAGGCTTCATTATGTTTGTGGGGAGTTATACACTTCGTCAACATGATCAGAGGACCTAATTTATGGTGCCACACAAATTTATACGTGCGCGCACGAACACTTCACACCGCACGCAACTCACACATATGCGCGCGCGGGCACACACCCATTCAATAATATTTCGAGATGATTGAATATTTGCTAAAAGCTCATGAAGGATGGTATAAACATTTTTCCTGTCTTTCTTGAGAGTTGTGATTCTGAATAGTGTAGGTCATTTTTCGCAATAATGCTTTGCTTGTCAATACGTCACTTGAATGGTAGTTTGTGAATGTGTACAAAGATATTTGAGAGCGGCTGTCCTTGAGATCCTTTGCATCCAGTAATAGTTATACAATAAATCACAACAGCCTAATAATAATTAATAATAATAATAACAATGCACACTTAAAATCATTAATAATTATAATTATAATATATATTAGTAACTCTTATAAATGCCATTGTTTCAAGTAATTTGACAATTCCGTTAACGCAGTAGGCTAGCCTACTTTTATATCACAACAACTCGAATTTCGTTAATTAGGAATCTTCCAAAGAAACCACAATTAAATATTTATAGAACGTTAGCCTCTTAATTTAGGAGACCAAAATGTATTCAGGAGATACGTAAACCTAACGTCTGGATAGTCAATATTCATATTTCTCTACAGGCAAATTAATTCGGTGATACTTAAATCTCGGAATATGTTGACTACCATATTCATTTTAGAAGTAATTAGGCTTACCTGATCATACATTTTACAACAATAGACAGTAACATATTATCTCAAGTCAAATTATTGCAATAATAAAATATTGTATTAATATGTTCTTCAATAAAGATATTCCTACGTTTCCCTGTTAATAATTATAACGAATTGTTATAATTACAGGTATAATTTTAATAATAATAGTACAATGTATTTATCTTTATTATTATTTGGGTATTTTGGTGGACTTTTGTCAATGTAACATAGCAAAAACAATATTAAGTTAATGATTAGCCAACAAAATGTTTGTTTATACAGTTGGTGTAAAATAAATACGTTTTCAATCCGTTTTATTTATGTGTTCGAGGTAGCCTATAGGATTAAAATAACCCCAATACAGTCACCGACTCTTATGCATTCGCACTTTTTTATTTCTGGTACTTTACAGATAAACGTGTATGCTGCGAAATAACTCATGTGAAAGTCCAGTCTCAAGGGAGAGAAGACGGGTATAAATTCGTGGGTTTGCAACGTTCTGCGGAGGTAACTCTTGAGACAAAATGACAACAAAATATTCAATGACATGCAATATTTTAATTGCACTTTCTAGAGACAAGGCCGTCTACAAGGCCAGACAGGAAAGTCAGGGGGCCACAAAACAATCAGCGGAGACAATCTGAAACTCCGACTGTGCAGTGGTCTACAGCCAAGGGATAGCAGGCAACCATCGTTCGCATAGCCTAACCTTATGTATCATCCTCAATAATAAGCAATGTCTTCTCAAAAGCTGGCTCTTGGTTCAATTAGTACCATACACATAATTCCAGTGGAAATGTGTAGGCCTTGTGTATTTTTGTTGGTCTAGTGTAGGCTACTGTAAATTCGTGTAAGGGAACTACATTCAGGACTTCAGCACGTTTTTTTTATCGTCATTCTTTTCTCCAAAATATTTATAAATTCATACAAAACACTCAAATTGAGTGAGTGGCTTAAGCCTTGTGGTATAACTGTAAAAGCTGATGGAGAACAAACTATAGCCTATTATTTCAGAAAATAATGACATCCATCCTTTGTTTAGTCATGCGTGCAGATGCTTTCTATTTCAATGTTAGATAGAAAGAGTACTTCACAGAACATTCTCTAATCACTGTCCTTGATTTCTTTCAGTGTGCCATTCAGTTTGCTGACGATTGCTGTCATCTAGTGGTCATGAGTTGCTACGTGCGTTACCAGGGGAAAACGTACACTGGGCCGTGAATCAATGTACACTGAACAAAAATATAAATGCAACATGTAATAATTTAAAAGATTTTCCTGAGATACAGTTCATATAAGGAAATCAGTCAATTGAAATAAATGAATTAGGCCCTGATCTATGGATTTCACATGTCTGGGAATACAGATATGCATCTGTTGGTCACAGATACCAAACATGCTTAATGGGTGACATGTCTGGTGAGTATGCAGGAGATGGAATAACTGGGACATTTTCAGCTTCCAGGAGCAGTGTTACAGACCTTTGCAACATGGGGGCCCGAATTATCATGCTGAAACATGAGGTGATGGCAGCAGATGAATCACACGACAATGGGCCTCAGGATCTCGTCACTGTATCTCTGTGCATTCAATTTACCATCGATAAAATGCAATTGTGTTCCTTGTCCATAGTTTATGCTGGCCATACCATAACCCCACTGCCACCATGGGGCACTCTGTTCACAATGTTGACATCAGCAAACCGCTCGCCCACACAACGCCATGGTAGAGAAATGAACATTCAATTATCTGGCAACAGCTCTGGTGGACATTCCTGCAGTCAGCTTCCATTTGCAAGCTCCCTCAAAACTTGAGATATCTGTGGCATTTTCTTGTGTGACAAAACTACACATTTTAGAATGGCCTTTTATTTTCCCCAGCACAAGGTTTCTTGATATGCCACGCCTGTCAGATAGATTGATTATCTTGGCAAAGGAGAAATGCTCACTAACAGTGATGTAAACACATTTGTGCACAACATTTGAGAGAAATATGCTTTTGTGCATATGGAACATTACTGGGATCTTTTATTTCAGCTCATGAAACATGAGACCTACACTTTCAGGGTTCTACAGACAGTGGCAAGTCAAATTCACCGCGATGCCTACTGAGCTCAATTTGGCCCCGGCGTGCCTCCGGGGGCTGCGCGATTGCGTTACACCATCCATACCGCGCTCCGACCACATTTTCAGATCGAGCATAAATTGTCTCTCACACGGTGTGGGTTGGTTTGGTCCCGTAATGTGGTGGTAAATAAATTAGGTAAACTATACCGAACAAAATATAAAACGCAACAAGTGTTGGTCCCATTGTTCATGAGCTGAAATACAATATCCTATAAATGTTCCATTCGCCTAAAAGACAGAGTTAAATATACATTTGCCTGGAATTTTAGCAATCGATGTGACGTTTTGCGGCGCCTACTCAGTCGGTTCTGTACCTGCTTGACTGAGTGGCAGTGTGGGTGGAATGAGCGATCTTCCATGGCAACACCGCGCGAAACACACTGGGAATTAATTCGCAAGACCAACACATATTTCTAATATTTTTCATAAACATATCTGATCATTATCGGTTCTCCTCTCATTTTAATTCAAGTACTTTTTAACTACCAACTTGAGAAAATGTAACATTTTCAAAGTATTTCAGTACTTCTGAGTGCCAAATGCAAGTACTCTAAGCACCTCAAGCAACTTCACGTTGCGATTATATTTTTGATCAGTATATTATTGTCATTTTTATTTCATAAACAAACACAACATATCCACGGAGATATAGCACTTTACTATTTCAAAGTAAAAACGGTCATAAAATATTGTCTACAGGAACAGATCCAGCCAAAAGATGACACTTGAACCTGTAACAAATCCCTAGTTTGCTCCTCGTCCAAACCATAGGACAGGCGTTTATACACTGATTCTGTGGTGAGGCAGCATTGATGTACAAGTAAATCCCCTGGACAGCACACTAATTGCAGAGCTTTTTCACTTCCATGAGGAAAAAATATTCTCAAATCCTCCAATATGTTAAGCTGCAGTGTTCCTAAATGAGGGTACTCCATGAAAACACTTGATTCAACTAATCCAGGGTGTGTTAGTGCTCGGTTAGAGCAAATAACTGCACATCCTGATGATGGACCCTGATTTAGGAACACTTCTTTAAGCCATTTACTCCCTCTCCTAGAAACTCACAGCACCCCTGCACTGCACTGTCAGGACCCTAATTCCAACAGGATGCCTGCATTTAACCCCTAAACACCTCCACACCAAGGGGCCAAGCCCTACCATCCCAGCACTCAGTCTAACTGACATCTTCCTGGTTGAACAAACCAGAGACATATATATGGACAGAGAGGAATGAGAGCAGGTTTGTGACAATTAATATAGGTTTACTTTATTTGTGGTGTCACTAGAAAGATATGACAGCTTTTGGTAGGTCTCCACAGCAAAAAGGTTTGGTAGCCACTGATTTACCATATAGAAAGGTACAAACTATTCTTCCTTATTCTCACTTATTCTTACTTAGAAAACAGTGTTTTATTTTTTTATTCTGAAAAGGTACAGGCTACCATCTAGTGGCAAGACAAAGAAGCAACTTCTAGTTTGAAATCATGAGCATTGAAATAAGTCAGAATTTTGGAGTGCACATGCCATTATAGCAATGGTAGTACATTTCCTTAGACACTTATTAACTTCCCCCATAAAGTAGGACAACAGACGTGAGACTAAATCATACTCAGAGCTCCTCTTTCTTCCTTTCAGGCTTTGCACAGTCCTTCACTGCAGCCAGGCAAGAGGAGAATGACTCAGCCAACCCTGTAGATAAAACATAAATATAGAATTTATTGTATAGTATCATGTTAATGTGCATTCTCTTGCCTGGTTCTCTTTAATGTGCATACTCCATAACGGTATGCATTTTGGGCTGCTATTAATTGTTGCATGTTTTCTGTGTTTCAAAGTATTTTTCAACTGCCCAAATAAGGAAACCACAGCAAAGGGATAAATGGCAGCAGGGGACATTCTATACTGTACAAGAGTCACCTGAAATGATCTGCAATTGGTTGCCATGAGCTTTTGGTTTCCTTTTCCATCCCTCAGAACATTTGTCTATTGCACAATGAGCCACACGTGAAGGAGAAAACATCTCGAGACACTTCATTTAAGAGGAAATGGTCTGCAATTCACTTTACTTCAACTCGTGAAAAATAACAAATACAGTGCCTTGCGAAAGTATTCGGCCCCCTTGAACTTTGCAACCTTTTGCCACATTTCAGGCTTCAAACATAAAGATATAAAACTGTATTTTTTGTGAAGAATCAACAACAAGTGGAACGACATTAATTGGATATTTCAAACTTTTTTTAACAAATCAAAAACTGAAAAATTTGGCGTGCAAAATTATTCAGCCCCTTGACTTTCAGTGCAGCAAACTCTCTCCAGAAGTTCAGTGAGGATCTCTGAATGATCCAATGTTGACCTAAATGACTAATGATGATAAATACAATCCACCTGTGTGTAAACAAGTCTCCGTATAAATGCACCTGCACTGTGATAGTCTCAGAGGTCCGTTAAAAGTGCAGAGAGCATCATGAAGAACAAGGAACACACCAGGCAGGTCCGAGATACTGTTGTGAAGAAGTTTAAACCCGGATTTGGATACAAAAATATTTCCCAAGCTTTAAACATCCCAAGGAGCACTGTGCAAGTGATAATATTGAAATGGAAGGAGTATCAGACCACTGCAAATCTACCAAGACCTGGCCGTCCCTATAAACTTTCAGCTCATACAAGGAGAAGACTGATCAGAGATGCAGCCAAGAGGCCCATGATCACTCTGGATGAACTGCAGAGATCTACAGCTGAGGTGGGAGACTCTGTCCATAGGACAACAATCAGTCATATATTGCACAAATCTGGCCTTTATGGAAGAGTGGCAAGAAGAAAGCCATTTCTTAAAGATATCCATAAAAAGTATTGTTTAAAGTTTGCCACAAGCCACCTGGGAGACACACCAAACATGTGGAAGAAGGTGCTCTGGTCAGATGAAACCAAAATTGAACTTTTTGGCAACAATGCAAAACGTTATGTTTGGCGTAAAAGCAACACAGCTCATCACCCTGAACACACCATCCCCACTGTCAAACATGGTGGTGGCAGCATCATGGTTTGGGCCTGCTTTTCTTCAACAGAGACAGGGAAGATGGTTAAAATTGATGGGAAGATGGATGGAGCCAAATACAGGACCATTCTGGAAGAAAACCTGATGTAGTCTGCAAAAGACCTGAGACTGGGACGGAGATTTGTCTTCCAACAATACAATGATCCAAAACAAAGCAAAATCTACAATGGAATGGTTCAAAAATAAACATATCCAGGTGTTAGAATGGCCAAGTCAAAGTCCAGACCTGAATCCAATCGAGAATCTGTGGAAAGAACTGAAAACTGCTGTTCACAAATGCTCTCCATCCAACCTCACTGAGCTCGAGCTGTTTTGGAAGGAGGAATGGGAAAGAATTTCAGTCTCTCGATGTGCAAAACTGATAGAGACATACCCCAAGCGACTTACAGCTGTAATCGCAGCAAAAGGTGGCGCTACAAAGTATTAACTTAAGGGGGCTGTGTAAGGGTTTTCCTGTGGTGAAGTAGAGAAGAACCAAAACGCAGCGTGGTTGTATTGATTCATGTTTAATAAAAACAGATAAACATGAACACTACAAAACAATAAACGTGGAAAACCAAAAACAGCCCTATCTGGTGCAAAACACAGAGACAGGAACAATCACCCACAAACACACAGTGAAACCCAGGCTACCTAAGTATGATTCTCAATCAGAGACAACTAATGACACCTGCCTCTGATTGAGAACCATACTAGGCCGAAACATAGAAATACCCAAATCATAGAAAAACAAACATAGACTGCCCACCCAACTCACGCCCTGACCATACTAAATAATGACAAAACAAAGGAAATAAAGGTCAGAACGTGACAGGCTGAATAATTTTGCACGCCCAATTTTTCAGTTTTTGATTTGTTAAAAACTTTGAAATATCCAATAAATGTCGTTCCACTTCATGATTGTGTCCCACTTGTTGTTGATTCTTCACAAAAAATACAGTTTTATATCTTTATGTTTGAAGCCTGAAATGTGGCAAAAGGTCGCAAAGTTCAAGGGGGCCGAATACTTTCGCAAGGCACTGTATATCCTATTGAAAAACACTTACCATACATGTCAAAGTCACTATCCCTGTGATATGCTGTAAAGAAGATGAGGACCTCCACAGGAAAGGAAAACCCAGAATGACCTCTACTGCAGACTACTAAAGAGGCTTGCTTGGGCCAATAAATAAGAGCAATGGACATTAGACCGGTGGAAATCTGTCCTTTGGTCTGATGAGTCCAAATTTGAGATTTTTGGTTCCAACCGCCGTGTCTTTGTGAGACGCAGTTTAGGTGTATGGATGATCTCCGTATGTGTATTTCCCACTGTAAACCATGGAGGAGGATGTGTTATGGTGTGGGGGTGCTTTGCTGGTGACACGGTCTGTGATTTATTTAGAAATCAAGGCACACTTAACCAGCATGGTTACCACATCATTCTGCAGCGATACGCCATCCCATCTGGTTTGTGCTGAGTGCAACAATCATTTTCCATCAACAGGACAATGACCCAACACGCATCCAGGCTGTGTAAGGGCTAAATGACCAAGTATGAGAGGGATGGAATGCTGCATCAGATGACATGGCCTCCACAATCACCCAACCTCATCCCAAATGAGATGGTTTGGGATCAGTCGCAGAGTGAAGGAAAAGCAGCCAACAAGTGCTCAGCATATGTGGGAACTCCTTCAAGACTGTTGGAAAAGCATTTCAGGTGAAGCTCGGGTTGAGAGAATGCCAAGAGTGTGCAAAGCTGTCATCAAGGCAAAGGGTGGTTACTTTGAAGTATCTCAAATATAATAAAATATATTTTGATTTGTTCACCACTTTTTTGGTTACTACATGATTCCGTTTGTGTTATTTCATAGTTGTGATGTCTTCACTCTTATTCTACATTGTAGAAAATAGTGAAAATAATGAAAAACCCTTGAATCAGTAGGTGTGTCCACTATTGACTGGTACTGTATATATATTTGTTTTATAATTTATTTCATTGCAGAAGTAACTTTCTTGCTCTGTACGAAAAACAATCAATGCAGAGGATCAGTAACTTACATGAGTCTTGGTAAATGAGATCATATCCTAAGAGTGTGCAAGGCAGTATTGCATCCTTATATTTAGCATCTTGCGTCTGCTAAATGGCATATATTACAATATTATTTATATTATCTTCACAGGCTGAAAAAAAAACCTCAAGAATCAAAAACGATCTGTACTGGAATGACTGTACAGAGTATTTAGTCATTGAAATATCACCATTTGGCTCTCTTCTGGGATAGTGTGAACCAAAAAATGAAACTTTTACTTAGTCTCACCAGTGGAATGGTTTGAACCATAAAAAAGGTAAGCCTACGTCAAGACCCACTGGGCAAAAACTGGTTGAATAAATGTTGTTTCCACATAATTTCAACAACACAAATTCAGTGTGATGACGTTAAATAAACGTGGAAAACTGTTTGGATTTTCAAAAAGTCATCAATTTAAGGGATTTTCAGCTTTTTTTCACCCAACTTGCAACCTAAATCCAATTATTTATTATTTCATGTTAAATTCACGTTAGTTGACAACTCAACCAAAACTGGACGTTGAACTGAAGTCTGTGCCCAGTGGGGAGTCTGGAGTGTTTAGTGTTTTGTTCCACTCAATAACAGCTGGGGTGCAGATTAAGTTGAATCCAAATTTCAACAGCTCCTTGGTCATGTGACCTACTAAATTCAAACAAGGTTCAGAATGTCCACTGCTCTTCTATACTGCACACTGACTACACCTTCATATTGCACACTCTTTAGTTTGTCCATTTTCATCTCACAAGATTTTAAAATAATTTTTCAAAATGTAGAATTTCAATAGCTCCTTGGTCATGTGACCTGGTGACTTCAAACAAGTTTCAGAATGTCCACTCAGTGGCCCGACACATTGCACACCCTTAGTTTGTCTTTTTTTAAAAAAAATTATCTCACAGGGTTTTACATTAATTTTTCCAAATGTAGAATTTCAATAGCTCCTTGGTCATGTGACCTGCTGAATTCAAACAAGGTTCAGAATGTCCACTGACTAAACCTTCATATCACACACTGTTTGTTTACTTTCATCTCATGCTATTAGACTTAAATCTGTAAGCTTTGCAGGCCTTCATTTTACATTGGTGATACATTTTTTTTTTAAATTAAGTCAAGAAATAATCCATCCTCACAATAACTATCTTTCACATGGACACTGAAAAGATCCACAAATGGCTGTATGTGGTATGGATCAAGGACAGGAGAGGTGTTCATACAGAGGTGCTTAAAGGAAGGTGCACAGGTAGGCTTCATGAAAAACAATGTTTCATATGCTCTTTTTAATCACAGTAATAGGCAGTGATTTGTCAGTCACAGTGAGCTTGATAACGTGAAGGAATCCTTTTCATAGCATCACTTTCATATAATGTACATTAAGACAAATCCTTCTACGTTGCGTATTAGAACGTAGTTTGCGTAACCTGACAATGACTTGATATTTGAGTGCATTCACAACAAGCCACCTGCACACAACTTACAAAATGCAATAGTGCATTTGAGGGTTTGTTTTTCTGATGAAAATAGTTATTTGATGCATGGCCTACTATTTCTAACTGGGAAAATAAATTCCTATGTCTTTTGTGAGTAAAATACTTTTTCCAAAATTGATTGAGGTACATATTTGTGAAGAGGTATGAGGGTTGTGATATGGGTCATTTAATAGTAATATAATTTAAGGGGTCAATACATTTCTATATTGCTTCCCCAGTATCTGCATGAACCATCAGACCAAGTGTTTTTGGTTGACCCTGCTGGACAGAAAGAGAAGGAGGAATCGGAACACGCTGCATTCAAATTCATGTCTTAGTTATTCCATTGTACTGGATCTAATACATATTATCATTTTACATACATTCATAAGTGTAATACTCTTTTATGACATACTGTGATAAACACTCCTGGCTGCTGGCTCTGTCCCTTTCAGACACGCGCAGAGCAGACTTGAACCACAGGGGTTCTCTGGAAAGAGATAGTAATCCAAAAGGCACAGACACCCCTTGACTTCCAATTGGCACCGTTGACCTATTGGCTCTGGTGCACAGTCTGGCAGTCTGACTAAAGTCTACTAAAGTCTGGCAGTCTGTATTCTCTCCTGATTGGCTCTGTGGTGTCTGACAGTCTGGCAGTCTGACTAAAGTCTGGCAGTCTGACTAAAGTCTGGCAGTCTGACTAAAGTCTGGCAGTCTGACTAAAGTCTGGCAGTCTGACTAAAGTCTGGCAGTCTGACTAAAGTGCCAGAGGTATGAGGAGAGACATCCTCCCTTGTATTTATGGGAACAAATATTTCCTAACACTTTGGATCCTATTCTTGGACAGTTAGAAGACACAATGCATCAATTCAACAACACATTTTTAAAAACTAATTACTGTTCATGAGTAACCTCAACCTTGTGGGTCTATGGGTGTTTGTGCCAATAAAGTGCCAACTCAATTCTACCACTGACTAGTCTCTCATACCCATATGAATGGGGACACAGGGCAATAGTTTTTTATTTTATTTAAAAATCTAAACCAGACCTTTTTACTGGAGTACACCAACCCCTAATTGGGTCTCTTTTCTTGACACATAGTAGCAGTTTACCAGATAAGAAGTCAAGAAGATCAAAAAAGTAGATTGTTGTAAGGATGTATAACATCCTGTGCTGGCCTCATTGTCATATCGATTCTGGATTCTGAGTGCCCTCAATCTCACCCTAATTATCATGGAACCTACCAGGTACAATCCCAAATCCGTAAACTCGGGCACCCTCATAGATATCATCCTGACCAACCTGCCCTCTAAATACAACTCTGCTGTCTTCAACCAGGATCTCAGCGATCACTGCCTCATTGCCTGCGTCAGTAATGGGTCCGCGGTTAAATGACCACCCCTCATCACAGTCAAACGCTCCTTAAAACACTTCTGCGAGCAGGCCTTTCTAATCGACCTGGCCCGGGTATCCTGGAAGGATATTGACCTCATTTCGTCATTAGAGGATGCCTGATTGTACTTTAAAAGTGCTTTCCTCACCATCTTAAATAAGCATGCCCCATTCAAAAAAATGTTGAACTAAGAACAGATATAGCCCTTGGTTCACTCCAGACTTGCCCCTTGACCAGCACAAAAAGATCCTGTGGCGTACTGCACTAGCATCGAATAGTCCCCGCGATATGCAACTTTTCAGGGAAGTCAGGAACCAATATAAACCATCTGTTAGGGAAGCAAAGGCAAGCTTATTCAAACAGAAATTTGCATCCCGAAGCACCAATTCCAAAATGTTTTGGGACACTGTAAAGTCCATGGAGAATAAGAGCACATCCTCCCAGCTGCCCTCTGCACTGAGGCTAGGAAACACTGTCACCACCGATAAATCCACGATAATCGAGAACGTCAATAAGCATTTCTCTAGGGCTGGCCATGCTTTCCATCTGGCTACCCCAACCCCAGCCAACAGCTCTGCACCCCCCGCAGCAACTGGGCCAAGCCCCCCCCCTTCCCCCCGCCTCCGCTTCTCCTTCACCCAAATCCAGACAGCTGAAGTTCTCAAGACCCAAACTGTTACAGACCTATATCCATCCTACCCTGTCTTTCTAAAGTCTTCGAAAGCCAAGTTAACAAACAGATCACCGACCATTTAGAATCCCACTATACCTTCCGTTAGGCAATCCGGTTTTCAAGCTGGTCACAGGTGCACCTCAGCCACGCTCAAGGTATTCATAACCTCCATTGATAAAAGACAGTACTGTGCAGCCGTCTTCATCGACCTGGCCAAGGCTTTCGACTCTGTCAATCCTCAAATTCTTATCGGCAGACTCAACAGCCTTGGATTCTCTAATGACTGCCTCACCTGGTACACCAACTACTTCTCAGATAGAGTTCAGTATGTCAAATCGGAGGGCCTGTTGTCCAGACCTCTGGCAGTCTCTATGGGGGTGCCACAGGGTTCAATTCTCAGACCGACTCTTTTCTTTGTATATATCAACGATGTCACTCTAGCTGCAGATGACTCTCTGATCTACCTCTACGCAGGCGACACCATTCTGTATACTTTTGGCCCTTCCTTCGACACTGTGCCATACAACACTCCTTCCATGGCCTCCAACTGCTCTTAAATACTAGTAAAACTAAATGCATGCTTTTCAATCGATCACTGCCCGCACCCGCCTGCCTGACTAGCATCACTACTCTGGATGGTTCTGACTTAGAATATGTGGACAACTATAAATACCTAGGTGTCTGACTAGACTGTAAACTCTCCTTCCAGACTCATATTAAGCATCTCCAATTCAAAATGAAGTCTAGAATCGGCTTCCTATTTCGCAACAAAGCCTCCTTCACTCATGCTGCCAAACATACCCTCGTAAAACTGACTATCCTACCGATCCTTGACTTCGGCGATGTCATTTACAAAATAGCCTCCAACACTCAAATCAGCAAATTGGATGCAGTCTATTACAGTGCCATCCGTTTTGTCACCAAAGCCCCATACATTACCCACCACTGTGACCTGGATGCTCTCGTTGGCTAGTCCTCGCTTCATATTCGTCGCCAAAACCCCTTGGCTGCCTTTCCTTCCAGTTCTCTGTTGCCAATGACTGGAACGAATTGAAAAAAAAATCACTGAAGTTGGAGACTTATATATCCCTCACTAATTTTAAGCATCATCTGTCAGAGCAGTTTACCGATTGCTGCAACTGTACACAGCCCATCTGTAAATAGCCCATCCAACTACCTACCTCATCCCCATATTTGTTTTTGTTTTTCTGCTCTTTTGCACACCAGTATTTCTACTTGCACATCCTCATCTGCACATCTATCATCCTAGTGTTAATTGCTACATTGTCATTACTTCACCACTGTGGCCTATTTATTGCCTTACCTCCGTACTTCATTTGCACACACTGTACACAGATTTGTATATTGTGTTAATGACTGTACGTTTGTTTTTCCATGTGTAACTCTGTGTTGTTGTTTTTGTCGCACTGCTTTGCTTTATCTTGGCCAGGTCGCAGTTGTAAATGAGAACTTGTTTTCAACTGGCCTACCTGGTTAAATAAAGGTGAAATGTAAAAAAAAAACAAGGCTGTAACATGTTTTTTGGGGGAAAAATACGGTGGAGCTAATGGCCGTGCTGTTGGCCTTGCAGTGGGCGAAGGAAGTCAAGCCAGACAGAGCAGTTATTTGCTCTGATCCATTTGCAGTGTTGATGAGTCTGCAGTCCTTAAGCTAACGTAGCAGACGATACCAGCTTTATGAAGTACTACAAACGCATGGCAGGGTTAGACAGATGGGTATACAGACAAGATTTACCTTGGTCCCAGCCCATTTGGAGGTTGAGTGGAAAGAGGCAGTTGATGTACTGGCTAAACAAGCACTTAGTAGTGGGGATGTTGATGTAAGTAGTTTCAATGAGCAAGGCAAAAAGCCTGATATGAACAGTAGTGATGCAGAGAGAGCAGGAGCGGTGGAATATAGACACTAAGGGCAGGCATGTATTCCAAGTAAAGAGGAAAGTTGAGGATGGCTGGAAGAGACAGAAAATGGGATGCTATTTTTCAAGATTCATGGTGGGACACAGCCGGTTGAATAAGACTTTAACTGTGGTAGGAAAGCATCCAACAGGAAAGTGTGATTACTGCCAGGAAACAGAGACCGTGGAGATTGTACTGATACGGTGAGGGCAGTATGAGAGGGAAATAGAGAGGCTGAGATCCAGTATGAGTGAGAAGGGGATAGAGGAAAATATTTTAAAGAGTATACTGAGTAGAACATCAGTAGATACCGTCTCAAATCGGGGATGGCAGGTAGGATTTAGTTTCTCCCTGTTTCTGGCCCACACTCCAGTACTGTAGATTGGGACAATACACCATAACTCTGGATGCTAACCGCTGAAAACTCCACAGAAGAAGACGAAGACGCAGGCCTACACTCCAGCACCGTAGGTGGCGGCAATGTACCTATAACGTTAGATGCCAACTGCCGAAAATCGTGACCGAAGTAGAATAAGGAGCAGGGTTGCCATATCTGTGGTTTTCTCGGGAAATTTGGTCCGTTTGAAAATAATTTCGCGGGTGAAAATGTATTACCAGTTGTAGGTAGGCTATTTTGATTGTCATTATGGAGACAGCTATTTCCAACCCTTTTTCTTAAAACATATTAATTAACGCGCTAGAACTGATGCGCATCAATACATTAGGCGACAATGCACAGGAAAACGACTTTAGGCGCATTAGATAAATCCGTTCGTAGGTGGTTTTTAAACTGCATTCTAATGTCGACATGTTTATGGGAAACCATATCAAACGAAGAGTTTTACGCATGCTCAGTTCTTTGCGTGTCGAGCGCTGCACGAGTGAACATTTGTAAATTTAAGTTATGGAACTCCCGAGGGTGCTTCTGATATAGGGAAAAGTCCACAATGAAACGGAAATTGAATGTGGCGAATGGTACATTTGCATCTTGTGGTCATCAAGTAGGCTATTAATTTCTATGCCTGTTTCGGCTACTGTAGCCCACCATTTGATACAATAAATATGTTGAAATTATATCACTGAAGTCATTGCAAACCAAGTTGTGGCACTTGTGTAACCTACCTGGAGCTGGCAAACGGATTTAAAAATAGCCTCTATACATTCAGTTTGTTGTTGTATCATTGTGTTATTATGCAATTATTAATGGACATGTTTAGTTCATGAAATTGGAAGTTAAATTGTGATCATGGTTGTGATCATGGTCCCAGTTCTGTCGCAATTGTTGATCAACTGTTGTTATGATGCATTAGATTAAATTAAATCAGTCAGATTAGGCTACAGGTAAAACAAATCACTGGCTGTTATTGACAAGCATGGGCCTATTCAGTTCATATCCATATTATTAATATATAATTCAGTAAAATGGCAACCCCATCCTCAATAACCTACTCCAGCAGGCTATTGGGCAACAGAAGCACTTGCTATTCATGCTAAATAAATTAGTCTGTTTGAACTAAGCAAGATATTACATTGTTTATCTTCCATTTTACCTAGGCTACTGTAGGCTATCAGGGACAGTGGCGACCTGTCATGTTTTGAGCCCCACCTTTTTTAGCTTTTTCGTGGTTGCCTGTTTTGCATGTTATTTGGGGATTAATCGGTGTCACATATCAGGTTGCAAACAATGTAGAAAAAATAAATAAATAATAATTTAGTTAATAAAGCCACATATGAAAATGTCTCTCTTTTGCTTTCTTGAGTAAGGGAGCTCCAAAATGCAAGTGTTTCAGCCTAGCTCGGTGCTTTCTGTAGTGGTGGGGCAGCCAGGGGTTGGTAATGTTCTCCACTTGCGCCATGATTGGCTCAGTGCACTGTCACTCATGGTGACACTACATCAGCGCAAAATCTACGGGGAGAGCTTAAATCCAAGCCCCTTGGGTGCTGCCATAGAGTTACATTAGAAGTACCCACCCAAAAAGGCTCAAGGTCATTGGCCACAGATAAAATGATCTCAAATCACGTTATATCTACAGTAGCTTTGATTGGACTGATCATGTCAACATCATACTTTCAAAATTTTAGCTAGCAAGCTCGCAGTCATCATCATGAATCAAGTCGACAATCTACTGGCAAGTCCTTTTCAATCTTTGTTTTATGAAGATAAATTATGACGAGGAATTATAGATAAAAAGTATCGGTGCTCATCGGCCATTGGACAAACATTAAACAACAAGTTGAAAATCGCAAATTCATCAATGAGTGGTTGGGAAGGAATCAGTGGCTAACTGCAAGCATTGCAAAGCAATCACTAGCTTGCTCTTCAGTGGAGTGGATGTGTGAACCAAGGCTGTGTTTAAGGGTTTATTTTCCAGGCTTAAAAGGATAAACATTCAACATGGGCCATGCTGTCAATCCAGCATGACTTCTGCCACGTTCAAAACAACTGGAAAATCTGAACTGGGAAATCTCAGACTTCAGTAAATTCAAGACAACTTGGAACTCTGGAGAAAAAAAATTGCTCCGACTGGGAAAATACATTTTGAACGGTGATCCAACTCGGAATCCAAGTCGGGAACTTGGGCCTCTTTCTAGAGCTACGACCTGAAAACAACTAACGTCATTATTCTACCCTGTTTTTTCAGAGTTCCAGTTGTCTTGAAAGCACCAAAAATCCAGAGAATGCCAGACCATGTGCCTCACCCTAATCATTTGGTCCCTTTTCCCTTCATAATTTAGCTTACTGTTCTAACTTGGTGGTGCACATGTAGCCTATAGCCAGTAATGAAAAAAGTACCCAATTGTCATACTTGAGTAAAAGTAAAGATACCTTAATAGAAAATGACTCAAATTAAAGTGAGTCACCCTGTAAAATACTACTTGAGTAATAGTCTAAAAGTATGTGGTTTTAAATATACTTAAGTATCAAAAGTAAAAAATAATTTAAAACTCCTTACATTTTTAAGCAAACTAGATGGCACCATTTTCTTGTTGTTGTTTTTTTTACAAATAACCAGGGGCACACACCAACACTCAAACTTCATTTACAAATAAATAATGTGTTTAGTGAGTCTGCCAGATCAGAGGCAGTAGTGATGACCAGGGATGTTCTCTTGATAAGTGTGTGAATTGGACCCTTTTCCTGTCCTGCTAAGCATTCAAAATGTAACGAGTACTTTTGGGTGTCAGAGAAAATGTATCGAGTAAAAAGTACATTATTGTATTTAGGAATGTAGTGAAGTAAAAGTAAATAGTAAAGTACAGATACCCAAAATAAACGTAATACTTTAAGGTATTTTTACTTAATCTAAATGACGGATTACCTCTTGTCCTCTCGTCATCCCCTTATATGCCATAGGTTGTACATCTCAATTGTCAGTAGAAACCCCATTTGTTTAAGCAAGTCAGCCATATCAGCTATGGTTTTTTATAGGCAGTAAATTAGGCCGAAATAACAGTTTTTCTGCCAGACAAGGCTCCGCTGATAGCCATGTGTAGCAGTGGTAAGGTGTTGAGACAGCTAGCCTTAATATAGGCCCTAACCATTTGTGGGCATAGTTTGTCACTGTTATAGTTCAATTAATGTATTGTTTAGTGTTGTGTTTTTGGATTGACTTTTGAGTTTGCCCCACCAAGATTTACATGCCAAAATCGCCACTGATCAGGGGCAATGGGCAACCTGCATCTAGCTAACCAAACCATGGCAAAGGTAAAATACAATCTTAAATCCAGATTCGAGTCAGTAGGCCTGGGTTATGTCTATTGAAATGACAAGTCTATCACGCAAATAAGTTGTAGACTTAACATCTGGCACATAACAGAACAATTGACAGAAAATAGCCAAACATTATTTTGAAGTTCATTCAAGTGTTTCTTGCGCAGAGATTTTGAGATCCTCTGTCCAACTTTCATCCCTCAAACCCTCCTGTTGGATGTACCTATAGTTAAACACATACGTAAAATTGATTTATTTGCAAGTATAATAAGGGTGAGTTATCTTTTATTTTGCTACATATTCGGCAGGGTAGCCTAGTGGTTAGAGAGTTGGACTAGTAACCAAAAGGTTGCAAGTTCAAATCCCCGAGCTGACAAGGTACAAATCTGTCGTTCTGCCCCTGAACAGGCAGTTAAACCCACTGTTCCTAGGCCGTCATTGAAAATAAGAATGTGTTCTTAACTGACTTGCCTAGTTAAATAAATATTCAAATCAAGTTAGCTCACAAAAATAAGGCCTATTATTTTGATGGAAAACCGAATATTGCTCCTTACGTCGATATCCACCTCAATTCGCTCGAAAACTTTATGGAAAAAGGTTTTATTGGCTAAATGCAACTTCTCATGCCGTATTTATTGGTCTCGTTTTATGGCTTTGTGGGTGGGTTTCAGTTAGTTTTTTGCTATTTTATTTTTAAAGAACTGGCAACCCTGTGCAGGAGGCAAGAAAGAAAACGCTGTTTCGAAGGGAGGACATAAAGTTGGATCTATTTTTTTCCTTTGGCGTTGCGTCTCTTGGCTTATCTACAGTGTGCATTCTTCTCGGTTGTCGTGTAGAACAAACAGTGTTTAGTTATCGAATACTTCAATATTCGGATTTCAGCGACTTCACGGTGCGTAGCTAGCTAATGTTAGCTAGTTACTAGCTAACGTTAGCGCTTGAGCTGTTCTTGTGTTGTATTCAAGAAGGATAGCGTCGCGACGATCATTAACTAGCTAACCGGCATTGCTACAGTTTGGTTTCGTGGTATTCACTATTGCAATAGTAACGTTAATCGCCTTAGTTAACTAGCCAGCTACCATATAGCTAAAGCTTTAGTTTAGGCAGCAATGTAGCTAGCTAACTGAACCTCGAGTGATGGGTGGGTGTGCTTTTGTCCTTCCTCGTTCCATACGAAGTTCGGCTGTCTTGCTCAACGGTCTATTAGTTGGGAGTAGTGAGGTGGTATCAAGGATACTACTTAATTACTAATGTTAGCAAGAAAAAGTGTAGTCTTTCAGAAATTAGACTAGTTGGCCACTAGGTCTATATGATACTGCTGACTAATAACAGTAGCTAGTGTCACTGATAATGTGAATTTGTTAAAACTAAGTCAACATAGTTAACTAATGCTGTACATGTATAACAGTTGAATATCTGTCTGATCCAGTTCCCCAGATCGATCGTCACGGCAGCGAACTCATGGCGGACTCGGTGGAGACGTTCCAGACACACCTCACCTCTGTCATGGACAGTTTGATCCGAGCGTCGGTGTGCGAGATCACCAAACTGTTCCAGGACACGGTGAACGACTTTCTGGTGGAAATATCTCTGAATAGGAATGAAATGGAGGCTCTGAAACTCCGACTCCGACTGACCGAGAACAAACTGAGAAATGAACGCAAGTACGGGATGGGGTGGGCAGAGAATCGCCGCAATGCTGGTTTGATAGGGTCGGAGGACGGTGGGCGGAAAAAGCGAAAAATTGAAGTGCCCCGTAAGTGTTCATATTTAGTAAGTACAGCCACAAAAGCATCACGGACCATATAGTCGTTTTTTACACATTTGTCTTGCCCTATGTATAAAACTAAAATAACAAAATGGTATTCTTCATATTATAATTGTTGAAATGATATGTAATTGCATATCAAATTAACACAAGTTGATTACTTGTGTAACATTAAGTCAAAAGCCTGTAATGCTTGTGTGAAGAGGTACTTGTTATGTTGGAAGCCATCTGGCAGAAACTGAGCCTTCTCCCTCCCTTTCCTTTCTACTCCTCTGCTCTCCCTCCCCCATCTCCTCCTCCTTCATGTTCTCTCTGTTCTTTGCCTCTCTGCTCCCTTCCTTCCTCGCCCCCCCCCTTCCTCCCTCCCCCCCTCTCTCCCTGTCCCCCCTTCCTCCCTGCCCCCCTCTCTCCCTGCCCCCCTCTCTCCCTGCCCCTCCCTTCCTCCCTGCCCCCCCCCTTCCTCCCTGCCCCCCTCTCCCTGTCCCTCTCTTCTACTCTCTCCCTCTTCACTCCCACCCCCTCCTCCCTCCTTCACACTCACTCCGCCGCTTCCGCTCCCTACTCCGCCTCCTCTCCTTCATCATGCTATTTCCCTTCCCCCAACTCTTCCATTTCTGTCACGGCTCCCCTTCATCTCCTTCCCTCCTCCTCTACTCCTCCACTCTCCCTCCTCCTCCTCTTCATGTCCTCTCTCTGTCCCTCACCTCCCCCACTCCTCTCTGCTCTCTCTCCCTCCATCTCTGCTCTCCTTCATAATGCCCTCTCTCCTCCCTGCCCCCACCTCCTCTACTTTTCTCTCCGCTCTCCCTCCCTCTTCACTCCCATCCCCTCCGCCCTCCCTCCCTCTTCACTCCCACCCCCTCCGCCCTCCCTCCCTCTTCACTCCCGCCGCCTCCTCTCTCCCGCTTCTGCTCCGTACTCTGCCTCCTCTCCTTCATCGTGCTCTCTCTCCCTTCCCCCAACTCCTCAATTTCTGTCACTGCTCTCCTCTCCTTTATGCTTTCTCCCGCTGCATGCTGTCCCTCCTGCTCTCGTTCAACATGCTCTCTCCCTCCCCCCACTCTCCCCTTCCTCATGCCCTCTGCCTCTGCTCCCTCTCTCCTCTGCCTCTCTCCCACTCCCTGCCATCCCTCCCCTCCCTGCTTTCCTTCCTCTCCTTCATTTCTATCACTGCTTCCCTCTCTCTCTCCTTCATGCTCGACCCCTCCTCCTCCTCTCACCCGATCCATTCCCTTCCTCTCTCCCCCTCCACAGGAGGAAAGCAGAAGCTGGGTCCTGCATTTGGAGGCGTGTGGGAGGAAGGAGGAGGAGCAGCCGGGGAAGTAGCAGGGGGAGGCTGGAAGGAGGCACGCCAGATGTACCTCATCCATGTCCCTGGGGACGAGGAGGAAGAAGAAGGAGAACTATTGGAGGAGGGCTGTATTTCGGGAGAGGGGGAGGAGACGGACATCATCAAAGAGGAGGTGAGGGAGAAGAGGAGTGCTAAGGATTCTGAGTGTGGCACACACAGTGTCAGTGTGTCAGAGACGACTAGTTTACAAAAATAACAGTGCGTATCATCTGTGTGTGGTGAGACTGAGAATGTTGTTAAACTGCTGTTTTCTGAGTCAATGAGACACACTGCAGCAGATGGTGTGGATGGTGGAAAGCCACTGATTTGATATTCAACTGCAGAAGTAGCTCAAGCACTTGTTCAGTAGGGCAGTCAATGTTAAGTGCAGAGCGTTGTAGACACTATACATGAATAGAATTTTGGGAGCGAACACAGTTTTCTATTCTACATGACTGAGATCATGCAGTTGCGTCTATGCAACGTACAGATGACCTTTATTGTATCTCAAACTGTTTAAACTTGACACTTTTAAAGAAAATGCCCTGTGTAAAACAGGACCCTCGTTGTGGTCGTGCATTCTGCATTGCATAATTGTGTAGTCTATGGGGCTGTACTGGTGGGTAATGTAGTTTATTTTTGCTCTGTCTGTAGTCCGGTGATATGGTGGATGGGGGTTACCAGCCTACGTCTCTGCGGCTGATCAAGGAAGCCCTGAAGATGGACCCACCCAACCAGAACTGCCATGTATCCAGAACCCGCAGCGAAGGTACTGACTCCAGCTGAAAGCTCAGAACCAAAAACATGATGACCACACCTCCTGGATAGTGATAACCCCAATGTGAACACAGTGAAGTTTTCTTAAGTGTCTGCAGTACAATATGTTTGCATACACCCTCATAGTACTGCTCCTCTAACAGACTCTCACCTTCTTTCGGCCCAGTAGGAGACATGGAGCTCAGCCCTGTGGCCCTGAAGCGGCCCCTAGCCGTGAGGCCTGAAGAGGGGGATGAGGAGGAGTGGGACGTGGGGTCCCCTCCAACGGAGGTGTCAGAGGGGGCGCTGAGTGTGGTGGACCTGAGTGGGCTGGAGACGGCCCTGAGGGCAGAGAGGGGGCGCGAGCAGGCAGCCCTGAAGATCCCCCCCACAGCAGGCTCCAACCATGGCTCCAGGACCCCTGACCCGGAAGTAGTGGCAGACAGTGAGTTCAGCCTGGGCCAGAAGTACATTGGTCTGGATGGGCTGGAACAGAAGGGGGAGCTGGAAAGTCCCACAGCCTCAGAGAGGGACTATGGTGATGCCCTGCAGGTTCACGGTGCCCGTCTGAAGGAATTACAGGGGTCACTGCCAGTGGGGGCTGGAGGGGAGCTGCAGCCACGCTGGCCCAAGAGGCTGAGGGATGGTGAGGGGATGGGGGAGCAGGGAGGCTCAGACGAGGGCCTACATCACCTGTCTGCTCCGGGTAGCGTGGATGACAGTGGTGAGGAGGAGACAGGGGACCTGATGCATTTCTGCATGCAGTGCGGCGGGGGCTTCGCCAACGAGGCTGAGCTGGAAGAGCACCCTTGCCCCCTGGGGGACGCCCACCTGCAGGAAGGAGGGACAGAGAACACCCTGTTCCCCTGCGCCTCGTGCGGCCACGCCTTCAGCCATGCCTGGGCCCTGAAGAACCATGAGTGTGTGTGCGCAGCCGAACGGCCCCACCGCTGCGAACTCTGTGGGAAGGGCTTCACCCACTCTCGCTCGCTGGAGAGGCACCAGGTGGTTCACACTGGAGAGAGGCAGCACTGCTGCCAGCAGTGTGGGAGGAGCTTCAGTCGCCTAGGCAACCTGGAGAGGCACCAGCGGATTCACACAGGCGAGCGTCCGTACGGATGCGAGGCATGTGGGAAGCGCTTCAGCAGGGTAGAGTACCTGAAAAGACACCAGCTGATCCACAGTGGAGACAGAGACAAGGCCGGCAGCGCTCACCAGTGCTCCCAGTGTGGAAAGAGCTTCGGCGAACCAGAGCAGTTAAAAAACCATGAGTGCTTTTCATAACATTTTGAGACGTTTGATAATTGATATTAACCAGGATTTCTTTGGAGAGGGAAAATTGAAATTGCTGACTAGGGTAGAAGTTGCTCCCTAATCAGAGAGAAGATCAACATAAGATCATTTTAACCTAGCCTCAATCCCGAAGTTGACCATTAGAAATCTGTAAAGCTCTGACCTTGTATCAGTTGTTGGGGACACATTCTACCTACTCCAATAAAGTGGAACAAAGACCATGCTGGTCATCCAGGGACAGGTTGAAATGAACTGTCTTATTGTGCACAGAGAAACCTGTGCTTTTATTTATGTTTCTCAATACATTGTATCTTTTACTATAAGAAATTAGTATCTTCACTGAACATCAATCATGACCTTGTTGATCTTGACTATCGATGATAATAACAATTTGGTATTTTGTACTATTTGTTTTTCAGTATTATCCATCAGGAATAAACATTTGACTATTCAGTGACCAATGGTCTCCTTTTATATACCGCTAAGTGTTTGTTTTCAGCTAGAAAATTGTGAAGTTGAGTTATGTCTCAAACATTCACACAAGGTGTTGTCGGATTTCCAGACACATTTCTTTATTTCTGTGTACTTCGAAGTGTCTTCTACCAGAGAGGAAGAGGCGACGCCAAAAGTTTTACTCTGACAAAAATCTGTCCAAGAAGTAAGGAAGTTTTGCATGGAGGTCAATGGGTGTCAAATTTCGTACACAAAAAAATGTAATTGCTCATTTGCTACAAGAAGCTTATTTGATTGAATAGAAGTTTTGTGGTGGTTAGGTTCTTATGAATGCACTGATGTAAGTGAACGCACAAGGCACAAAATAAGATTAAAAGAGTTGTGCCTGTTGTCATAGAGAGAGATGGAGGACTCATCAGGATATAACCTGTTTTAGCACGAGGTCTTTACCGGTCCAAAACGTTGGAACCAGTCCGCTTGGGGCTTTCCCACCAGGATCCAATATGCATCAAATGTTTTTTTTATATAGAAACCTGTTCTGAATGGACCCGAGGACAACTACACCCGTTCTGTATAGATCTGGTCGGATCCTGACCTGGTCCGAGTAAGGGAAGCAGCCCAGAAGTATTATTATTTTTAACCTACTTTATTAACCAGAGCTGATAAAGCGCGAGAGGGAGAAAAATGGGCGGCTCTAGGAGGCAGGGGAGCGACGTACACTGGGAGGAGGGAGGAAGAGACGAGAGACCGTAACCAACCAATCAGACTCATGCCATAGTAGACTAATAACTGCCAAAGCTAGTTTATTTATCATCAAATATGATTACATAGTATCTGTGTTGACTGCAGCAAACCGGGAGAAGCTAGTTAAGATAGCTAATGTTAACTAACTAGGCTAATTGAGGCTGCAGTGCATGCACATTCTCATCCTACAGTTATAAATAACTCCATTCAAATATTAAGTAGCAGCCTAACTGTTGGCTCTTGGTCGTTGTAGCCTATCCTTCTTTAACCTTTAATTCTGTCATTTTAATTTCATTGATTAGATATATCCTAACTTTTGCCACAAACGGAGGCTCTATGACAGTAGCCTATTGCCGCTTTGATGATTGTCCAACAGCAACAAGCTACATGCACCACGCTCCACTCTCGTGAAAAGCAAGAGCAGCAGCAAATCGTATAAAATGTCTATCTCTTTACTGCTGCAGCAGTCGTGTTTGGACCTGTACTGTTCCTTCCGGACAAGTCAGTTAAAATGACACACTCCAGACCTGTGACAGTCAGGTTTCGGGCACAGGTGGATCCGTGAAGACCTACTTTGAGGGCTTTCACCATTTTAATGTAGTCAACTGGGTAGGACTTCCCACTTCATGTCCAACCGAGTCATCAGGAGGGATCAGACAATCTTGAAGAAGAAAATTGAGAACTTCCAAATTGAGATAGCCTCAATGGCACTGCCCATGCTGTCACAGACACCATAATGGCACGGATACAAAGATGAGTCCTCTATCTATCTCTATGGCCTGTTGTTCCCACACGTATCTGACCTCTAATTGATTAGGGGTCTGGGAGTCCTCCCCAGATTTTTGGGGGGCATCTAAAGCTCATTTCCTGCATTTCTACATAATCCAATAGGACCCATGGCCCTTCTAGATGTCTGTATTTAGAACAACAAAAATTATGCAAAAATGCCCCCAGTCATGAAGCTAGGTAAGAGATCATTGTTAAATATGTTTAAGTGATTGATAAGACGAGATCAAAGGTAATTCAGAAATCTATATTGTGTTGCACCTTTAACCAATAGTAACCAACACATCAAAGCACTCTTTAAAATATCATGTACAAAGACTTTTGATTGTGTTTATTATGACATCCTCTATACCAAATTTCAGCCAGACCGCCCAGCCAGCATCAAAGACCTACACGCCCGACCCCCACCAATCTAGTCAATACCTCAACTCTCTCCCAAAACATTTTTCCCACTTAAAAAATACAAAAAAAATATTCCTAAGGGAAAGGTTTGGAAACAAAAGTGGAAAAAAACACACAAAAAAACACAACCACACATGTACATTAACACACAGAAACAGGATATCATAGAATTAATCTCATTGGCCTAATAGGACTGTAGAGCTCTTTTTACTTGCACTCAAAATAGCTGGGTTGCCCCGTCCTGTCCCTAGGGGTCAGTGGTGTAAAGTACTTTGATAAAAGTACTTTAAAGTACTACTTAAGTCGTTTCTTGGGGTATCTGTACTTTACTATTTATATTTTTGACTACTTTTACTTTTATTCACTACATTCCTAAAGAAAATATTGTACTTTTTACTCCATACATTTTCCCTGACAACCAAAAGTACTCGTTACATTTTGAATGCTTAGCAGGACAGGACATTTGTCAAATTCACTCACTTATCAAGAGAAGACTTGGTCATCCCTACTGCCTCTGGGCTGGCGGAATCACTAAACACAAATGCATCTTTTGCAAATAATGTCAGAGTATTGGAGTGTGCCCCTGGCTATCTGTACATTTTGAAAACAAGAAATTGGTGCCCTCTGCTTTGCTTAATATTTTACTTTTCTTTTGATAGTATATTTTAGTGTTTACATGTACTTTTGATACTTAAGTATATTTAAAACCAAATACTTTTAGACTTTTACTCAAGTAGTATTTTACTGGCTGACTTTCACTTTTACTTGAGTAACTTTCTATTAAGGTATCTATAATTTTACTCAAATATGACAATTGGGTACTATTTCCACCACTTCAAGGGGTCCACCATCATGTAGCACCCTGACCCAACACACCCCACTCAGCTTTAGGATCTTAGTGAAACATTCATTATTGGTTTTGGGTGACATCCAGACCGTATAAATGTTGCCCAGTATACCCTTAATCTTATAATACGGCAAATCTAGTGATATATAACTTGACATTTCTGCCATCCATTGTAAGAGGACAACCAACCTTTGAAATAATGGCAATGCATTTCTTAGATGCTTGGTTACATAGTTTTGTTTGATAACAGTCTCCAGTATCAACATTTCCAAGCAAACAAAAACAGGGAGAAGGGAGAATCTGAAATACTCTGAAAGACATACTCTGCCAGAATTCAGCCAACCTTCACAAGACCATAACACATGCAAATATGTCCCCTTTTGTGTTTTACACCTCCAGCAGAGGAATACAATTTCTGAGTGCATGTAATTAAGTTACACTGGTATATAAACTCAAGCGTCCCCTTTTCAGGACCCTGTCTTTCAAAGATAATTCGTAAAAATCCAAATAACTTCACAGATCTTCATTGTAAAGGGTTAAAACACTGTTTCACATGCTTGTTCAATGAACCATAAACAATTAATGAACATGCACCTGTGAGACGATCGTTAAGACACTAACAGTTTACAGACGGTAGGCAATTAAGGTCACAGTTATGAAAACTTAGGACACTAAAAGAGGCCTTTCTACTGACTCTGAAAAACATCAAAAGAAAGATGCCCAGGGTCCCTGCTCATCTGCGTGAATGTGCCTTAGCCATGCTGCAAGGAGGCATGAGGAATGCAAATGTGGCTAGGGCAATAAATTGCAATGTCCGTACTGTGAGACGCCTAAGACAGCGCTACAAGGAGACAGGACAGACAGCTGATCGTCCTCGCAGCGGCAGCCCACGTGTAACAACACCTGCACAGCATTGGTACATCTGAACATCACACCTACGGGACAGGTACAAAATGGCAACAACAACTGCCCGAGTTACACCAGAAACACACAATCCCTCCATCAGTGCTCAGACTGTCCGCAACAGGCTGAGAGAGGCTAGACTGAGGGCTTGTAGGTCTGTTGTAAGGCAGGTCCTCACCAGACATCACCGTCAACAACGTCGCCTATGGGCACAAACCCACCGTCGCTGGACCACAAAGGACTGACAAAAGGTTCTCTTCACTGGCGAATCGCGGTTTTGTCTCACCAGGGGTGATGGTCGGATTCACGTTTATCGTCGAAAGAATGAGCGTTACACCGAGGCCTGTACTCTGGAGTGGGATCGATTTGGAGGTGCAGGGCCGTCATGGTCTGGGGTGGTGTGTCACAGCATCATCGAACTGTGCTTGTTGTCATTGCACACAATCTTAACGCTGTGCATTACAGGGAAGATATCCTCCTCCCTCAGGTGGTACCCTTCCCGTAGGCACATCCTGACATGACCCTCCAGCATGATAATGTCACCAGCCGTACTGCTCGTTCTGTGCGTGATTTCCTGCAAGAAAGGAATGTCCGTGTTCTGCCATGGCCAGCAAAGAGCCCGGATCTCAATCCCATTGAGCACATCTGGGACCTTTCGGATTGGAGGGTGAGAGCTAGGGCCATTCCCCCCAGAAATGTCCAGGAGCTTGCAGGTGCCTTGGTGGAAGAGTGGGGTAACATATCACAGCAAGAACTGGCAAATCTGGTCCAGTCCATGAGGAGGAGATGCACTGCAGTACTTAATGCAGCTGGTGGCCTCACCAGATACTGACTGTTACTTTGTTCAGGGACACATTATTCCATTTCTGTTAGTCACATGTCTGTGGAACTTGTTCAGTTTATGTCTCAGTTGTTGAATCTTGTTATGGTCATACAAATATTTACAAATGTTAAGTTTGCTGAAAATGAACGCAGTTGACAGTGAGAGGACGTTTCTTTTTTTGCTGAGTTTAGTACATTACTGCAGTAATTTATGTCTGAGGTTATATGAACATGACCGAGCATTCAAACCTATTCATTCATCATCGTCACACCCTGACCATAGTTTGCTTTGTATGTTTCTATGTTTCGGTTGGTCAGGGTGTGATCTGAGTGGGCATTCTATGTTGGATGTCTTGTTTGTCTATTTCTATGTCTGGCCTGATATGGTTCTCAATCAGAGGCAGGTGTTAGTCATTGTCTCTGATTGGGAACCATATTTAGGTAGCCTGGGTTTCACTGTGTGTTTGTTCCTGTCTCTGTGTTTGCACCAGATAGGACTGTTTAGGTTTTTGCACATGTATTGTTTTGTTAGTTATTTCATGTCTAGTTCCTTTATTAAAGAACATGAATAACTACCATGCTGCATTTTGGTCCGCTTCTCCTTCACCACAGGAAAACCCTTACAATCATCAATGGCTTCTACCAGGTCCTCCTCACATTTTTGTTTTACATTCTTTGTGTCATCGAGAAAAGCCTTTAACAACCCTTGTTACAGTTTGGAGGTTTGTCAGCCTGCCTTAAAATAGTTTCAATATTTGAAGCATCTGGCTTGTCCTGTGTTTGCTGCACAGAGAGAATAACATGTATCTGCAAAAATTCACCTCGGCTCCGTTACAGACTGGTCTTCCCTGGCTGCCTGACCCTGCTGAGACACGTCACCATCGGATACTGCTAAGACATGATGAGCATAGTGTTGTGTACTGAGGGTGCACCATGACAGGGAAGCCTGTAGAGCTCTTTATTACTGTGTCAGTGTGAAAAGTAGGGAATTAGATAAGGAAACTGACTAATAATGTTATATTGCTATACTGACTAATAAAAACTCACATTGCACAAACAAAAGTCAGAATTATCAGTCTTCAATCGTTTGGCCACTGGTTTCATTTCATTCAGGTCTAGTGTGAATGAGGGAAAAATAATACATACTTTTGGCCATCTCTCTCTCTCTAATGGTACATCAACAGGCGAAAGCTAGCTAAGCTAATTTACTTCTGTTTGGACAGGACAAAAAGGCTACAAACCAACAAACAGCTGTTAGTAATAATAGAAACCTCATATCTCTATCTGACAGCTACAGGCTATAGGTAAACTGGCGGTGGTAGCAACTAGCAAGCTATTTCATTCACCAAAGTCAAGAAGGGATGAACCATTGGTTAGCATTGCATATCATTTGCACTACTAGCCCTGCACTGGGAATAAACACTAGTTTAGTTTTTTCTGTTAAGTTAAACAGACATCAACTAAAGAGTTGCCATTTTCTGCTCTGCTCGCATTTACAACTTGGAGAAAGAGTGCAACACATACAGACGAACAGCAGCTGCCTCTGTTCAAACCTGCCGTGCTAGTCCAGCCAGGCTTTCAGAAGCTTTGCCTTTACCACCGGCAGAAACCTCCAAACCGTCTACTCGACCGCTCTGAGGCGTACTCATGGTTCTAAAGCACACCGGTGCTGTTATTGGTATCACAGTGAAAGTTGTGCCCCTGACTTTCACAGCTTGCTTAAATAATGTCTTGTTCGAGACCAAGGTGGGTGAGATTCTCAAACTGTACAAGTCAAGTGCAGAGGCATCATGACCAAAGTGGGACACAGGGGCACATCCCACCTAAGATTTGACCTGTTTAGAAAATATATGTATTTTTATTCATTTTTTCTGTAATACTACTTGCCGCCTAGATATTTTATGAAGTAGGCTTTAGCTAGCCCAGATAGGTTCCGAATCCCCCAACCTCAAAACTAGCTACCAAGAAGCCATTTCAGACTATCGATGTTAGTAGTAGTAGCTAGCTAGTCTAACTATCTTAGCTGGCATGCCTGCTGGCAAGGGTGGCAGACTTTAGAAAAGCAAGCAATCACTAAATGTACAGAATAAGATTCACATTTCTTTCAATCGCTAACCCAGATTTTAGCAGAGATGCAGAGAAGCATTGGTTTCCAGTCAGGAAATACAGACAGCTCAAGAGATAGGCCAATGCTTAGATATGCAGAAAAATAAACCCATTTTTAACACGCTAGAGATGGTCATACCAAGGAACGTTTAAGTATTTGATTTGGAACTTTAGACCCCTTTGATGAAGTGTCGGTCCTATATCTGAGGTTTATACAGTTGAAGTCGGAAGTTTACATACACCTTAGCCAAATACATTTAAACTCAGTTTTTCACAATTCCTGAATATTAGTACAAATTCTCTATTTTAGGTCAGTTAGAATCAACACTTTATTTTTAAAATGTGAAATGTCAGAATAATAGTAGAGAGAATGATTTATTTCAGCTTTTATTTCTTTCATCACATTCCCAGTGGGTCAGAAGTTTACAAACACTCAATGAGTATTTGACTCAACAGCCTTGGTTTCTCAAATGATTGCCTCGCCTGGTTCACCAACTACTTCTCTGACAGAGTTCAGTGTGTCAAATCTAAGGGCCTGTTGTCCGGACCTCTGGCAGTCTCTATGGGGGTGCCAGTGGGTTCAATTCTTGGGCCGACTCTCTTCTCTGTATATATCCTGATGTCGTTCTTACCTCTACGCAGACGACACCATTCTGTATACTTCTGGCCCTTCTTTGGACACTGTGTTAACTAACCTCCAGACGAGCTTCAATGTCATACAAGTCTCCTTCCATAGCCTCCAACTGTTCTTAAATACAAGTAAAACTAAATGCATGCTCTTCAACCGATCGCTGCCCGCATCTGCCCACCCACCTAGCATTACAACTCTGGACGGTTCTGACTATATGTGGATATGTGGACAAATATGTGGACAACTACAAATACCTAGGTGTTTGGTTAGACTGTAAACTGTCCTTCCAGACTCACACAAAAAATCTCCAATCCAAAGTTAAATCTAGAATTGGCTTTCTATTTCGCAACAAAGCATCTTTCACTCATGCTGCCAAACATACCCTCGTAAAACTGACCATCTTACCGATCCCCGACTTCGGCAATGTCATTTACAAAATAGCCTCCAACACATTACTCAACAAATTGGATGCAGTCTATCACAGTGCCATCCGTTTTGTCACCAAAGCCCCATATACTACCCACCACTGCAACCTGTACTCTCTCGTTGGCTGGCCCTCGCTTCATACTCATCGCCAAACCCACTGGCTCCAGGTCATCTACAAGACCCTGCTAGGTAAAGTCCCGCCTTATCTCTGCTCGCTGGTCACCATAGCTGCATCTACCCATAGCACGCGTTACAGCATATCTCACTGGTCACCCCCAAAGCCAATTCCTCCTTTGGCCGCCTCTCCCTCCAGTTCTCTAATGCCAATGACTAGAACAAACTACAAAAATCTCCCTCACTAGCTTAAATCACCAGCTGTCAGAGCAGCTGACAGATCACTGCACCTGTACATAGCCCATCTATAAATAGCCCAAACAACTACCTCTTCCTCTACTGTATTTATTTTGCTCCTTTGCACCCCAGTATTTCTACTTTGTACACTCATCTACTGTGAAATCTACCATTCCAGTGTTTTAATTGCTATATTGTATTTACTTCGCCACCATGACCTATTTATTACCTTTCCCTCCCCTCATTTGCTCACATTGTATATAGACTTATTTTTCTACTGTATTATTGACTGTATGTTTGTTTTATTCCATGTGTAACTCTGTGTTGTTATATGTGTCGAACTGCTTTGCTTTATCTTGGCCGGGTCGCAGTTGTAAATGAGAACTTGTTCTCAACTTTGCTACCTGGTTAAATAAAGGTGAATTAAATAAATAGATTTGGTAGCATTGCCTTTAAATTGTTTAACTTGGGTCAAACATTTCAGGTAGCCTTCCACAAGCTTCCCACAATAAGTTGGGTAAACTTTGAGCCCATTCCTCCTGACAGAGCTGGTGAAACTGAGTCAGGGTTGTAAGGCCTCCTTGCTCGCACACGCTTTTTCAGTTCTGCCCACACATTTTCTATAGGATTGAGGTCATGGCTTTGTGATGGCCACTCCAATACCTTGACTTTGTTGTCCTTAAGCCATTTTGCTTTGGAAGTATGCTTGCGGTCATTGTCCATTTGGAAGATCCATTTACGACCAAGCTTTAACTTCTTGACTGATGTCTTGAGATGTTGCTTCAATATATCCACATAATTTTCCCTCCTCATGACGCCATCTATTTTGTGAAGTATATCAGTCCCTCCTGCAGCAAAGCACCCCACAACATGATGCTGCCACCCCGTGCTTCACGGTTGAGTTGGTGTTCTTTGGCTTGCAAGCATCCCCCTTTTTCCTCCAAACATAATAATGGTCATTATGGCCAAACAGTTATATTTCTGTTTCATCAGACCAGAGGACATTTCTCCAAAAAGTATGATCTTTGTCCCCATGTGCAGTTGAAAAACGTAGTCTGCCTTTTTTATGGCGGTATTGGAGCAGTGGCTTCTTCCTTGCTAAACAGCCTTATGTTGACATAGGACTCGTTTTACTGTGGATATAGATTATTTTGTACCTGTTTCCTCCAGCATCTTTACAAGGTCCTTTGCTGTTGTTCTGGGATTGATTTGCACTTTTCGCACCAAAGTGTGTTCATCTCTAGGAGACACAACGCGTCTCCTTCCTGAGTGGTATGACGGTTGCGTGGTCCCATGGTGTTTATACTTGCATACTATTGTTTGTAGAGATGAATGCGGTACCTTCAGGTGTTTGGAAATTTCTCCCAAGGATGAAGCAGACTTGTGGAGGTCTACAAATTCTTTTCTGAGGTCTTGGCTGATTTCTTTTGATTTTCCCATGATGTCAAGCGAAGAGGTACTGAGTTTGAAGGTAGGCCTTGAAATATATCCACAGGTACACCTCAACTTGACTCAAATTATGTCAATTAGCCTATCAGAAGCTTCTAAAGCCATCACATCATTTTCTGAAAATTTCCAAGCTGTTTAAAGGCACAATAAACTTAGTGAATGTAAACTTCTGACCCACTGGAATTGTGATACAGTGAATTATAAGTGAAATAATCTGTCTGTAAACAATTGCTGGAAAAATGACTTGTCATGCACAAAGTAGATGTCCTAACCGACTTGCCAAAACTATAGTTTGTGAACAAGAAATGTGTGGAGTAGTTGAAAAATGAGTTTTAATGACTCCAACCTAAGTGTATGTAAACTTCCAACTTCAACTGTAAGAAAGATCAGGGAATTATTTATGTATTTTTGGACAAATATTTAACCCCTTTTATAGGCACTAAATTACTTCCATACACATTGCATTCTGAAAGTATTCAGACCCCTTCACTTCTCCACATTTTGTTAAGTTACAGACTTATTATAAAATGTATTAAATAAATGTTTTTCCTCATCAATATACACACAATATCCAATAATAACAAAGCGAAAACCGTTTATTTGAATTTTTTTCAAATATATTAAAAACAAAAAAACGTATTTACATAAGTATTCAGACCCTTTGCTATGAGACTAGAAATTAAGCTCAGGTGCATCCTGTTTCCATTGATCACCCTTGACATGTTTCTACAACTTCCACCTGTGGTAAATTCAATTGTTCTGACATGATTTGGAAAGGCACACACCTGTCTATATAAAGTCTCACAGTTAACAGTGGATGTCAGAGCAAAAACCAAGCCATGAGGTCGAGGAAATTGTCCGTAGAGCTCTGAGACAGGATTGTATCGAGTCACAGATCTGGGGAAGGGTACCAAAACATTTCTGCAGCATTGAGGGTCCCCAAGAACACAGTGGCCTCCATCATTCTTAAGAAGTTTGGAACCACCAAGACTCTTCCTAGAGCTGGCTGCTCGGCCAAACTGTGGGGGAGAAGGGCCTTGGTCACCATGAACCTGATGGTCACTCTGACAGAGCTCCAGAGTTCCTCTGTGGAGATGAGACAAACCTCCAGAAGGACAACCATCTCTGCAGCACTCCACCAATCAGGCCTTTATGGTAGAGTGGTCAGATGATAGCCACTCGTCAAAAAGGCACATGAAAGGCACAACTCTTTGGCCTGAATGCCAAGCTTCACGTCTGGAGGAAACCTGGAACCATCCCCATGGTGAAGCATGGTGGTGGCAGCATAATGCTGTGGGGATGTTTTTCAGCGGCAGGGACTAGGTACATGACGCCCCTGGTCAAGCTTGTGGGAGTTTCAAATGGAGATCAGCCGTGTCAAGGCTGAAAACGAAGCCCTGAAGGTGAGGAAGTGACTTGCGGGACTTGCGATGCAGTGGAATGAACAGTTGAACCTAACATCATGCCTGCAAAGTAGTTGTAACAGTGTAACCACCACCAGAGAAACTTGCAGCTCCCCACTGGGCAAGAACTGTCTCAATCAACGTTGTTTCCATGTCATTTCAATGAAAATATTAAATGTGATGATATTGAATCAATGTGGAAAACTGATTGGATTTGCAAAAAGTCATCAACGTAAGGGAATTTCATCTTTTTTTCACCCAACTTTTAACCTAAATCCAATAACCTGGTGACATTTTTTGTTGACTTCACATTGAATTAACGTTAGTTGACAACTCCAAATGTAAATCGAAACCAGACAAAAAATGACGTCTGTGCTCAGTGGGTCACTTTCATGACAGAGGCTGTTCAATCAAAATGTACCTCGTACCTTGGGCCTCATGGCTACTCAAGGATGCACATGCACCAGTTTGGACGGGAGTCATCCCAATGGACTTCTAACCAATCTCGTCAAACTGATACTTTCCCCTCCTCATCTCCCTCCCTCCCTCCCTGTCGCTCAGGGGTTTCAAGGGAGCCTAGCGACAATGAACAGGTTATGGACTGCCCTCTCTTACCTCCGGAAAAAGAACAGAGTCATCCAGCTGGATGAGAGTAAAGGAGCGTGGCATGTCATCATTAACAGAGAGGTGAGGTCATCAGGAGGGCAAGGACTGTTCCGATACCAGAATTAAAGCCTTTATGCAGAATACAGTTTCAGAGAGGTTGTGATGCAGTGTTAACTGTTGTGCTTCAGGCTGATGATGCTGAGCTCTATGAGAAGCCAACACCAGCTGAAGACTCTGCTGTGAATCATGTAGAGGAGCAGGTGAATCCAGAAGATCTGTGTAAAACACCCCTCAGGCCATTCAGTATGTGTCAGTTGTCTCTCATTCTGTACTTGTTTGCTACTGAGAGAAGGGAGTTGGCTATCCCCCCCTGTCCAAATCAAATCAAATGTATTCCTCAAATGCGCTGAATACAAGTGTAGACTTTACCATGAACTGCTTACTTACGAGTCTTTTCCCAACAATGCAGTTAAAAGTAAGAACATTTATAAATAGATTTTTTTAAAATAGTATCACAATAAAATAACAATAACGAGGCTATATACAGGCTATATACAAGGAGTACCGGTACAGAGTCAGTGTACTGGGGTATGAGGTAGACACAGAAAGAAAGAAAGAAAGAAAGAAAGAAAGAAAGAAAGAAAGAAAGAAAGAAAGAAAGAAAGAAAGAAAGAAAGAAAGAAAGAAAGAAAGAAAGAAAGAAAGAAAGAAAGAAAGAAAGAAAGAAAGAAAGAAAAGAAAGAAAGAAAGAAAGAAAGAAAGAAAGAAAGAAAGAAAGAAAGAAAGAAAGAAAGAAAGAAAGAAAGAAAGAAAGAAAGTTAAAGAAAGAAAGAAAGAAAGAAAGAAAGAAAGATGACAAAAGCACGTTCCAGGATAGGATAGAATTAATAGACCAATTAATAGCCAGGGAAGAAAGAAAGAAAGAAAGAACCAGATTGGGCATGCTCATAAAGGACCTTGTTGATTTGTTGTTAGAATGTTGCAGTTTTTGTATTATTATTTAAAATGTATAACGTCAGGAAGAACCAGTTGAGTGGTTAGTGTTTACTCAGTTTATCTTTGAGTGGTTAGTGTTTACTCAGTTTATCTTACACCTGCAGAGCTACTCAGTTGAGTGAGTGTGCCAGTCCTGGTCTGACAACCTTAGGAAGTGCTGCCTTGACAATGGCTTTTTATTCCAGTCACAACCGGATTCACAACAGATATATATATATATATATATATATATGGGAGGATTTTCCCCCCTTTCTCAAGCTCATGTCAAAATTCATGTGATCAGCATTTATCAGTGACCTTGACACACAAATGCTGCACAACACGTGAGCAAGGTTTAATTTGTATTTGGAGACAATTCCGTTCACAGTTTTGGGTTTGGGAAGTTAATTAAAATGATAGAAATCTGTTATCAGTGTTTGGAATATGCCATTGTTATCAAAAATGTATGTATATTGTATCTAATTAAAAAGTACCTTAAATATAACATTCTTATCCTTACAAATGTACAGTGTGAACATTAAATGTTGTGTGTGTGTAAACTTAAGGGTAGGTTGTCACAATCCATTGTGACAGATAATAAACTTTCTGGCTGTTCTATAAAGCTTGACTTTAGTGTATTGAGACTGTTGTTCTATTTCAGTCCACTGGAGGGCGCTCAAACACAATACCCACCCTACACGTGTGTGTGCGTGTGTGTGCCTGTGTTTGTGTGTCTGTGTGTCTGTGTCTGTCTGTTATGACTGGTCTGCAAACTAGTTCAAAGATCTTAAATCACCAAATATATATGTTCCACTGTAGATTTTATTTTTCACTGAACAGGGACAGCCGATACAACAACCCATTACCTAACTACCACACCTGCCCACAGACAATGTGTGTGTGTGTGTGTGTGTGTGTGTGTGTGTGTGTGTGTGTGTGTGTGTGTGTGTGTGTGTGTGTGTGTGTGTGTGTGTGTGTGTGTGTGTGTGTGTGTGTGTGTGTGTGTGTGTGTGTGTGTGTGTGTGTGTGTGTGTGTGTGTGTGTGTGTGTGTGTGTGATGACTGGTCTGCAAACTAGTTCAAAGATCTTAAATCACCAAATATATTATGTTCCACTGTAGATTTTATTTTTCACTGAACAGGGACAGCCAATACAACAGCCCATTACCTAACTACCACACCTGCCTACAGACATTGATTGTGAAACAGGCTGATGTGGACGCCCAGTCTCTGCTGTAGAATAGTCTCCACAGTGTCCATGGGCATCCGCCTCACATCATACCCCCGAACCGAGGCCTTCGCCTGGGGGTCCACCGGCACAATCTCTCCACCACTATGGCGGTCATTCCGGCCCACAGCAGCATATGATGGGAAGTAGGGTCTCTGTGAGGCGGGGACACTAGAGTTGTAGGAGGGGCAGCAGTAGGCAGACCACATGTACTCTGGCACCGCTACCCGGTTGGCCATCCAGCGCTCAGAGAGGTATGACAGCGCCCCTGTTACCACATACGCCGGCCCAATGCAGTAGTTACCCATCCGGGCCCTCACCTCAGCCTCCAGCTGAGCCCAGGGGCCAGAGTTTGAGGCTGCCCGCTGAGGGACCACGTTGGTGAGGGTAAAAGTGGCCCGGCGGTCCTCTGGGGCCTGGTGGTGCAGGCTGGGGTTGAGGTGACCCTTGGTGTATGAAGAGTTGATGTAGTCCTGGAGCACCGCCTGGCTGTCCACCACATTCTGGTCCACGGGGCCACTCCGCGGGAAACTATGCATCTCTGGACTGGCACCGGAGAACGCCAACTTAGATCACAGAGAGAGAGAGTGAACACTGAGACTATAACCGACACAGAGAGAAAGTTAGTTCAACTTACACTACCGTTCAAAAGTTTGGAGTCACTTAGAAATGTTCTTGTTTTTTAAAGAAAGCATATTTTTTGTCTATTAAAATAACATCAAATTTATCAGAAAAACAGTGTGGACATTGTTAATGTTGTAAATGACTATTGTAGCTGAAAAAGGCTGATTTTTAATGGAATATCTACATAGGCGTACAGAGGCCCATTATCAGCAACCATCACTCCTGTGTTCCAATGGCACGTTGTGTAAGCAAATCCAAGTTGATAAGTTGTATAAGCGAATCCAACCCACAAAACATCAGTCTCAATGTCAACAGTGGAAGAGGTGACTCCAGGATGCTTACCTGCTAGGCAGAGCTCCTCTGTCCAGTGTCTGTGTTATTTTGCCCATGTTAATCTTCTATTTTTATTGGCCAGTCTGAGATATGGATTTTTCTTTGCAACTCTGCCTAGAAGACCAGCATCCTGGAGTCGCCTCTTCACTGTTGACATTGAGACTGGTGTTTTGTGGGTACTATTTAATGAAGCTGCCAGTTGAGGACTTGTGAGGCATCTGTTTCTCAAACTAGACACTCTAATGTACTTGTCCTCTTGCTCAGTTGTGCACCGGGGCCTCCCACTCCTCTTTCTATTCTGGTTAGAGACAGTTTGCGCTGTTCTGTGAAGGGAGTAGTACACAGCGTTGTAACAGATCTTCAGTTTCTTGGCAATTTCTCGCATGGAATGGTCTTCATTTCTCCGAACAAGAATAGACTGACAAGTTTCAGAAGAAAGGTCTTTGTTTCTGGCCATTTTGAGCCTGTAATCGAACCCACAAATGCTGATGCTCCAGATACTCAACAAGTCTAAAGAGGGACAGTTTTATTGCTTCTTTAATCAGAACAACAGTTTTCAGATGTGCTAACATAATTGCAAAAGGGATTTCTAATGATCAATTAGCCTTTTAAAATTACCAACTTGGATTAGCTAACACAACATGCCATTGGAACACAGGAGTGATGGTTGCTGATAATGAGCCTCGGTAGTGTGCACTGTAGTGTATATGTTTACACATGTTTCCCCCCATCTTTTTACAGTGCTTATTACAGTGCCTATTATATTGTAATAACCAATTCTACCACGGGTATTTACTCTGAGCTGTTGGGTACAAGAAAATAAAAACATAAACTGAGCTTCCAAGCTTCAATTATGATCCAGTCTTTTTGTTCCTGGAAATCACAATTTAAAAAGGGAAACAGAAACAGAATATTTCCCAGATGAGATAACTAGTTCTTTGTTTTAATTGCTTTGTTTGAGAGAAGTCACGCTGCTTAACCACTTTTCTAAGGACTCCTAGCTTCACACAAACCCACATCCACACCTATACACACACACACACATGCACACCATAAATAGTACTTTTTCTTGAATTGAGTGGAATAAAATGGAATAGACCCTGAATTTAATGCACAGTTACACACAGAGACATACTCCTCACCTGTGGTTCATACATCCACTTGTTCCTGGGCCGTTTGCCTCCTCCAGGGGTAAGTATGTAGGCAGAGTAGAGGGTGGCACGGCGTTGGCGCTGGTACAGGCTGGCAAAATGGTACTGGTTCCTGTAGCGCTGGCAGATGGGCTGGTACCCCTCTCCCCCCATGCCTTTTGGGGGAGTCTCCATGTAGAAGAAACGGAGGCAAGGGGTGAAGTCACCCACCTCCCCCCAGACCAGACCTCCAAGACTGGCGAGAAGCATGAGCAGAGCCCCCCTACACGAGACAGACATCCTCCTGCTGAGCACTGGACTGTGTGTGTTATAGAGAAAAGCCTGTGTATCTATCAGCCGAAACTAGTCACTGTCCAATATAGTTTAGCTCAGTCCACTCCTGCCCAACTCAGTTCAGTTAAATTCTCTACAGAGAGCCCTATTCTTCTGTTCACTGTCTGTTGAGGCACCTGTGTAATCGATGGAGAGTGGTCTTCTATCAACCTAGCTTCCAAGGTATTTTATACCCAGTGAGTAGAAACTTAGAGGGTGACACATCCATCTGACACCTCTCCTCCCCTTCTGTTTCCTTGAGATGCGACTGAACTTCCCCGTGCTGACCATAGTGTCTTCTGGGAAATACACATCCCTTCTGGGACACACATGGTCACTACATGATAGAGGTTATCATAGGAACAGAAATTGAAAGAGCCTCTGCATTAAATCTACACACTGGTCACTGAAACTGAGCTGAGTGAAACTAGAGTTACTGGCACCCAAAATGTGACAGAGAGCAGGTTTCATTTGAAGATCCATAGGTATTTCCCCGTTCCCCTTGGTGGAATGGAAAGCTGCTGACATCCTACTGATGGATATAGGTTAAGGTTCAAGTGTGTTTATGCTTTATCAGTTTCCCTTCTCCTTCCTCATAAAGCCTTTAATCAGAGTGCTGACTCATTTACCAGCCTCAGCTTTTCAAGGCAGTGTTCTGGAACGTTTCCAACCCTCAGGACAACACCTGGGTCACAGCCTAGTCACAGACTCCTCTGACACACTCCGGGATGAAAGTAAGCTACTACAGCCTACCAGCCTACTGCCAAAATAAATATTTTTGGAACGCCGTAATGGTAAAACGTGAGCCTATTACAATTACCACAAAATCCCGAAAAAAATACATACAAGTTATTAATCATGATTTATTTATTTTCAACAGTGGACGCGATTCAGGCTACGTGTAGGCCTAACAATCACACATCTCATTACAATACACGTAGGTGTTTTGTAAGACATTTTTCTTTCCATTCATGGAATTGCAGTTGCACAGTGCATTGTTGGGGGTTGGATGCTGGAATTATTTTGTAAATGGACGAATGTGCGCGGGTAGTCTACAGGTGATTGCTTAACAATCAGATATTAACATGACTGGTTGTGTTTTTGCCACATTGGCATAGGCAGAGCGTCCATAGGGCTCGGTAGGACAAGATTTCCCTATAGTCAATTGAATTAAAACTGCCAAAATGATATAGCCTTATTAGCTTACTCCTGCCTATACACAAAACAAAATAATTTAAAACAGGCTACTATACCAGAAAGCATGATTTGGCCACAGAGCTTACACCTGTTGTTTTGGGTCATCCCTGACCTATTAATTGATCATTATATTATTTAATAAAAAAATAAAAAAAAGCTGCAGAATGTATTAAATCGCATAGCATACAGACGGAAGGGCTCGCAGTTTGGGCAACGCGGGAGGCAAATACCAAATTGCAGTTTGTTGAGCTGTGACTGTCAGTCCAAATCAAAGAGACACAGACGGGCGTATCGCAATATTTAAGAATACAAGTGAATACAAAAAAACATTTGGAAAGTAAATGACTATTGCTGTAAAAAGAGTATCCTATCTTATTGGCACCAGTGGAAAACATCGGCCATATCCCCAGTGAGTGCATATTCACTGTCTTCATCATTGGGTCAGTGACACTTTAGTTTGTTTTTGGATGTCATTTTGTATTTCGCCTTGTCGGCAGAGTAGGCTACCGTATAAAGTTACCGTATAAAGTTACCGTATAAAGCTACCGTATAAAGTTACCGTATAAAGCTACCGTATAAAGTTACCGTATAAAGCTACCGTATAAAGTTACCGTATAAAGCTACCGTATAAAGCTACCGTATAAAGCTACCGTATAAAGTTACCGTATAAAGTTACCGTATAAAGTTACCGTATAAAGCTACCGTATAAAGTTACCGTATAAAGTTTGTAGTAGGCTATTAAAACATATTCTGCTAATGTTGCAGAATAGCATGTTCCGTCAGGAGCTTTTGATTTTAAAGAATGTGTAGATAAAAGGCCAAAAATAAATATATCTGATAGGCCATAGCCTAGGTCTACTCTTGGCCCCTACGCATCGCAATGAATAGTATTTTTTGAGTGTTTGAGTTATATTAGCCTAAAATATGACTATCCAATCTAATCATCACATTAGGCATAGTAAACTATCTTACATAAGTCTGCAAATGCGAGGATGCATGGAATGCTTTATTATAAGGGTGTTTTTTAATGGTGAAAATGAGCTTCCCCAAACTTGAAACCCACGAGCCGCGGGTGTTAAAAGGATTTGCATGTTAACGGCGATATGACTAATCTTTATTTTGCCCAGGCTACTAGGCCCAGAGATCATTTATAAAATTAATCGGGATTCTATATAAGTAATTCTATAAGATTACACTCCTAGGCTATAAAACACATGTGTGCGCGCACTTGGGTGTCCCATACCCGTAATAAATAATATCTACTTTCACCCCTGGGCACACATGTTACACTACATTTAGGCAACTCATATAGCCCAGATGCTCCATTTCAACTATCTAGTCCCTTTTAGATTCATGAACGCTTGAGGAATTTATAGAAGTAGGAGCAAGGAGCCTACATGAAACTGGGCCAGAGAGAAACCTGGTTCAGTACGCGGCTAACCGCGGGATCTGTGGACATGTAGACACACGTCTTCACACTCTTCCGTGAAATAGAGGAACTCAGACACTGTCAGGTCAAACAGACCACGCCCTCTCAAATACGGAAGAGTGAACTTTTCCACTGCATCAACCAGCAACTTGCTGAGCTCAACCCCCTTGTCCCTTCAGTGAGCAGACGGCTCGGAATGGCTACTGATGCCAGCGCGCTTAAGGAGCTACATAGCGAGCTCAGCTGTCCCGTATGCCTCGACCTCTTCCGTGAGCCGGTGATCCTCGAGTGCGGACACCACTTCTGCCATGTATGCATTACGCGGTGCTGGGAGGCCAAGTCCGACGAGCACCCGACTTGCCCGCAGTGCCGGAAGACATGCCCTCAGAAGCTGCGCCCTAACTCGCTTCTGTGTAATGTCGTGGACAGCGTGAGGAGAGCCCGATCCATGGATCTGAAACCCGGGGACACGGAGCGCGCGCAGGAGGATACAGAAGAACGACAACGGGGGGGCCAGTATGCCCAGCTCCGGTTTCAGTTTCACCGGTTCTTCTCAGCGCCACGAGCCAGACCTTTGCGAGGAGCACGAGGAGAAGCTGAAGCTATACTGTGAAGATGATCAGCTCGCGATCTGCCTGGTGTGCGGGATGTCCCGAGGCCACAAGACGCACAACGTCATCCCCATCAATGAGGCGTTCGAGAACTACAAGGTAACACTTTGGAACAATATTTAGTATTTATATATCTACCTATATAGGTGTTTTGCTATAGAAACACAGGGACCTGGCGCATTGGAATGCAATCAGGTATGCTAAAACCTGCCCATAAATCTGAAACTGCAAAGTTGACAAAGTTACTATATTAAATCAGATATTTTTTAAAATAAGTTTGGACCCAAGCAAAGAGTGTTATTTAAACATTTTTTTGAAGACAATTGGGTCTTTCACATGGTTAAGTGAAATGACAGTTATTTTAATGGTCAATATCATGTTTTTCATGGAATTGGATGATATTTGAAGGAAAACAGATCAAAGTATGATGACCAACGTATTAAAAGATACTGTTGCTTCTACACTGATCAAGTTTGATCATGAAGTTACTGGTCCCCTCCCCATGTCAAACACGTGGATTCATTATGAAGGGGACAAGGTGACATCACCTTAACTCTCATTTTAATACACCAATGCTTTATGCTTTGTAACCAACATTGGAGAAGGCATGTTTGCAGAGGGGCGTGGTTTATATAGCTAGATAGCTACTCCACTGGTGCCAAAATGTGACTGTAGGGTGTCAGCAAATATAATTGAAAGTCTAGGTCTTCCCTGGTTTTAGGTAGTTAATCTCTGGCAAAGATACTTATCTGTCTGGTGTTAGGTTTACTGGCCTAGGTCTTCATCTGTCTGGTGTTAGGTAGTTACTGGCTCAGCTAGGTCTTCATCTGTCTGGTGTTAGGTAGTTACTGGCTAGCTAGGTCTTCATCTGTCTGGTGTTAGGTAGTTACTGGCTAGCTAGGTCTTCATCTGTCTGGTGTTAGGTAGTTACTGGCTAGCTAGGTCTTCATCTGTCTGGTGTTAGGTAGTTACTGGCTATCTGTCTGGTGTTAGGTAGTTAGGTCTTCATCTGTCTGGTGTTAGGTAGTTACTGGCTAGCTAGGTCTTCATCTGTCTGGTTTTAGGTAGTTTCTGGCTAGCTAGGTCTTCATCTGTCTTCATCTGTCCGGTGTTAGGTAGTTACTGGCTAGCTAGGTCTTCATCTGTCTGGTGTTAGGTAGTTACTGGCTAGCTAGGTCTTCATCTGTCCGGTGTTAGGTAGTTACTGGCTAGCTAGGTCTTCATCTGTCTGGTGTTAGGTAGTTACTGGCTAGCTAGGTCTTCATCTGTCTGGTGTTAGGTAGTTACTGGCTAGCTAGGTCTTCATCTGTCTGGTGTTAGGTAGTTACTGGCTAGCTAGGTCTTCATCTGTCTGGTTTTAGGTAGTTTCTGGCTATCTGTCTGGTTTTAGGGTCTTCATCTGTCCGGTGTTAGGTAGTTACTGGCTAGCTAGGTCTTCATCTGTCTGGTGTTAGGTAGTTACTGGCTAGCTAGGTCTTCATCTGTCTGGTGTTAGGTAGTTACTGGCTAGCTAGGTCTTCATCTGTCTTCATCTGTCTGGTGTTAGGTAGTTACTGGCTAGCTAGGTCTTCATCTGTCTGGTGTTAGGTAGTTACTGGCTAGCTAGGTCTTGATCTGTCAAACTGGGGGTGGCTCATTCAAAACTAGGTTTATCGCTGGTGTTAGTTGTCATGTCAGGTCTTCATCAGTCAGTAGTTACTGCTAGGGTCTTCATCTGTCTGGTGTTAGCTAGGTCTTGTTACTGGCTAGCTAGGTCTTCATCTGTCTGGTGTTAGGTAGTTACTGGCTAGCATCATCTGTCAAGAGATGCCAAATGGGAGACTGGCTAGCTAGGTCTTCATCCTTCTGTAGCTCAGTCTGGTTAGAGCATGGCTAGGTCTTCATCTGTCTGGTGTTAGGTGTTAACTAGGTCTTCATCTGTCTGGGTTAGTGTTACTGGCTTAGGTCTTCATCTGTCTGGTGTTAGGACCACTAGGTCTTCATCTGTCTGGTGTTAGTAGTTAGAATGTATGCTAGGTCTTCATCTGTCATGACTGCTAGCTAGGTCTTCATCTGTTGGGATAGTTAAAGGTCTTCATCTGTCTGTTACTGGCTAGCTAGGTCTTCAATGGCATATATTATTATTATATTATTATTTATTTATATATCATCTGTCTGGTGTTATATTTACATTTAAGTCATTTAGCTAGCAGACTGCTCTTATCCAGAGCGACTTACAAATTGGTGCATTCACCTTATGACATCCAGTAGAACAGTCACTTTACAATAGTGCATCTAAATCTTAAAGGGGGGTGAGAAGGATTACTTATCCTATCCTAGGTATTCCTTAAAGAGGTGGGGTTTCAGGTGTCTCCGGAAGGTGGTGATTGACTCCGCTGTCCTGGCGTCGTGAGGGAGTTTGTTCCACCATTGGGGGGCCAGAGCAGTGAACAGTTTTGACTGGGCTGAGCGGGAACTGTACTTCCTCAGTGGTAGGGAGGCGAGCAGGCCAGAGGTGGATGAACGCAGGGCCCTTGTTTGGGTGTAGGGCCTGATCAGAGCCTGGAGGTACTGAGGTGCCGTTCTCCTCACAGCTCCGTAGGCAAGCACCATGGTCTTGTAGCGGATGCGAGCTTCAACTGGAAGCCAGTGGAGAGAGCGGAGGAGCGGGGTGACGTGAGAGAACTTGGGAAGGTTGAACACCAGACGGGCTGCGGCGTTCTGGATGAGTTGTAGGGGTTTAATGGCACAGGCAGGGAGCCCAGCCAACAGCGAGTTGCAGTAATCCAGACGGGAGATGACAAGTGCCTGGATTAGGACCTGCGCCGCTTCCTGTGTGAGGCAGGGTCGTACTCTGCGGATGTTGTAGAGCATGAACCTACAGGAACGGGACACCGCCTTGATGTTAGTTGAGAACGACAGGGTGTTGTCCAGGATCACGCCAAGGTTCTTAGTGCTCTGGGAGGAGGACACAATGGAGTTGTCAACCGTGATGGCGAGATCATGGAACGGGCAGTCCTTCCCCGGGAGGAAGGGCAGCTCCGTCTTGCCGAGGTTCAGCTTGAGGTGGTGATCCGTCATCCACACTGATATGTCTGCCAGACATGCAGAGATGCGATTCTCCACCTGGTCATCAGAAGGGGAAAAGGAGAAGATTAATTGTGTGTCGTCTGCATAGCAATGATAGGAGAGACCATGTGAGGTTATGACAGAGCCAAGTGACTTGGTGTATAGCGAGAATAGGAGAGGGCCTAGAACAGAGCCCTGGGAGACACCAGTGGTGAGAGCGCGTGGTGAGGAGACAGATTCTGGCCACGCCACCTGGTAGGAGCGACCTGTCAGGTAGGATGCAATCCAAGCGTGGGCCGTGCCGGAGATGCCCAACTCGGAGAGGGTGGAGAGGAGGATCTGATGGTTCACAGTATCGAAGGCAGCCGATAGATCTAGAAAGATGAGAGGAGAGAGAGTTAGCTTTAGCAGTGCGGAGCGCCTCCGTGATACAGAGGAGAGCAGTCTCAGTTGAATGACTAGTCTTGAAACCTGACTGATTTGGATCAAGAAGGTCATTCAGAGAGAGATAGCGGGAGAGCTGGCCAAGGACGGCACGTTCAAGAGTTTTGGAGAGAAAAGAAAGAAGGGATACCGGTCTGTAGTTGTTGACATCGGAGGGATCGAGTGTAGGTTTTTTCAGAAGGGGTGCAACTCTTGCTCTCTTGAAGACGGAAGGAACGTAGCCAGCGGTCAGGGATGAGTTGATGAGCGAGGTGAGGTAAGGGAGAAGGTCTCCGGAAATGGTCTGGAGAAGAGAGGAGGGGATAGGGTCAAGCGGGCAGGTTGTTGGGCGGCCGGCCGTCACAAGACGCGAGATTTCATCTGGAGAGAGAGGGGAGAAAGAGGTCAGAGCACAGGGTAGGGCAGTGTGAGCAGAACCAGCGGTGTCGTTTGACTTAGCAAACGAGGATCGGATGTCGTCGACCTTCTTTTCAAAATATATATAAAATATATATATACAGTACCAGTCAAAAGTTTGGACACACCTACTCATTCAAGGTATTTTCTTTATTTTTACTATTTTCTACATTGTAGAATAATAGTGAAGACATCAACACTATCAAATAACACATATGGAATCATGTAGTAACCAAAAAAGTGTTAAACAAATCTAAATATATTTGAGATTTTTCAAAGTAGCCATCCTTTGCCTTGCTGACAGCTTTCACACTTTTTGACTGGTACTGGTTTTAATTGATGCAATTTTAATGTTTGAGTTGCTTTGTGTATCACCAAATTTGCTTGCGATGATTTTACTGCAACACTGCTCACTGCATCCAAGTTGCTTGACAAAGGCATTTCAAAGAGCTGTCAGTCAAGGCGACCTTATGAATATAAGATCCCCGCCCACTCATCTTGTCTTTTCAAATTTCCTGGTAGTTGGCCATGAGAGAAAAAGTACTTTTCAGGATGACTGTTCAGGACCTTTTAAATCAGCCACTCAGGTCAGTGTGAGTTTATACTCGGAGAGGAATTCAGCATGCCGGTGTCAGGGCTTAGCTCCCAGACATATTAAACCGGTTTTATTTGCCGTGGATGTTTGCTGACATACCTGTCACTGTTTCTACAAATCTTTCCCGTCTAAATTGTAACTTTCTTTGGGTTCATTTGGGTAACTTGTTGAAATGGGTCCAGTTAGTTGTAAATGGATCATGTGAGTTACATTAAGCTTGTTGTCAGAGAGACCACAGAGGATCCAAAACAGTACATTTTATTATTGACAAGAGAGTTAGGCCTAATTCAATCTCTGTATAACGGAAACACACCCTGTTTTATGAGTCGTATTCTCTTAACTTCACTATGTCTCTCTCTCTCTCTCTCTGTGTGTGTCTTCTGCAGGACAAGCTGTCCATAGCCCTGGAGAGAGTACAGCTCCAGACAGGACAGGCTTCTCTCTATCAGGTCCAGACCAACAACAAGATCATGCTCATCAAGGTATACTGACTGCATGTGTGTGCGCCAGCGAGGATATTCTGGTTTGCGGTGCCCCTAGTCCGAACCAGAATTTCTGTTGACCATGCAACATTCTCCTGCCTTGTCTCACCCAAGCACATGCAAATTAGTTTAATTATAAAGGCTCTATCAATATGATTATTTTGACAGGTATCACATCAAATATTGGACTGTTGGGAATGTCTCATGCACAATTGTACTCTGAGATTATGATACAGATTATGGGATTAGTGTTCATCCATTCTTCTCAGAAACATTGCAGACACACACATGTATTCTTACACACCTAATGTAAGCACACACCATGAGTGGCATAAAATACTGGCCTTAGTTAGCACTTAGCAGTGATAAGGTCAATGCAAGAATTTAGAATGGGCCCGGGACTCCCCCTCTGTATTCTAACACAGACTTCACCTCACAAGGTAAAGTTTATAAGAGGGTTGTACGTGTGTCTGAGGCAGATATGGAATGTGCAGGATGTCTGGGTGGCGGTAGAGTCCTGCCTTTAAGATGAACAGAGCACAGTCATGTGGTCCCCATTAACGAGGAATGCCCTGTATGTCTATGTGTCTGTTTGTCTGTCACACACTGACAAACTTACTCTCCGCCATTCACTCGGTCTTTCACTTCCCTCCTCTGTCTCTCTGTAGGGCTCAGGAAGTGAGTAAGGATGTATGTCAACAATCTAGCCATAAAGTGTGTGTGTGTGTGTGTGTGTGTGTGTGTGTGTGTGTGTGTGTGTGTGTGTGTGTGTGTGTGTGTGTGTGTGTGTGTGTGTGTGTGTGTGTGTGTGTGTGTGTGTGTGTGTGTGTGTGTGTGTGTGTGTGTGGTGGAGGTGGTCAGCTGTTCTTGTGATGTATGACAATTTTCTTTGGATTATTTTCAGTAAACTGACTGAGATTTTAACGGAACACTGCGTTTCTCTCTTCCTTACATGATCACTTATTGAAATGTTGCCACATGTGTCTGTTTTGTGCTTCATGTTGTCTTTGTTGTGTATTGTTCTACAGTGCCTGGTTTGTAAAATAAAAAAATAAAAATAAAAATATAAAACTGTATTTTTTTGAAAGTTGGGCATGAAGTGGAATGCAAAATTATTCAGCCCCTTTACTTTCAGTGCAGCAAACTCTCTCCAGAAGTTCAGTGAGGATCTCTGAATGATCCAATGTTGACCTAAATGACTAATGATGATAAATACAATCCACCTGTGTGTAATCAAGTCTCCGTATAAATGCACCTGCACTGTGATAGTCTCAGAGGTCCGTTAAAAGCGCAGAGAGCATCATGAAGAATAAGGAACACACCAGGCAGGTCCGAGATACTGTTGTGAAGAAGTTTAAAGCCGGATTTGGATACATAAATATTTACCATGCTTTAAACATCCCAAGGAGCACTGTGCAAGCGATAATATTGAAATGGAAGGAGTATCAGACCACTGCAAATCTACGACCTGGCCGTCCCTATAAACTTTCAGCTCATACAAGGAGAAGACTGATCAGAGATGCAGCCAAGAGGCCCATGATCACTCTGGATGAACTGCAGAGATCTACAGCTGAGGTGGGAGACTCTGTCCATAGGACAACAATCAGTCGTATATTGCACAAATCTGGCCTTTATGGAAGAGTGGCAAGAAGAAAGCAATTTCTTAAAGATATCCATAAAAAGTGTCGTTTAAAGTTTGCCACAAGCCACCTGCGAGACACACCAAACATGTGGAAGAAGGTGCTCTGGTCAGATGAAACCAAAATTGAACTTTTTGGCAACAATGCAAAACGTTATGTTTGGCGTAAAAGCAACACAGCTTATCACCCTGAACACACCATCCCCACTGTCAAACATGGTGGTGGCAGCATCATGGTTTGGGCCTGCTATTCTTCAGCAGGGACAGGGAAGATGGTTAAAATTGATGGGAAGATGGATGGAGCCAAATACAGGACCATTCTGGAAGAACCTGATGGAGTCTGCAAAAGACCTGAGACTGGGACGGAGATTTGTCTTACAACAAGACAATGATCCAAAACATAAAGCAAAATCTACAATGGAATGGTTCAAAAATAAACATATCCAGGTGTTAGAATGGCCAAGTCAAAGTCCAGACCTGAATCCAATCGAGAATCTGTGGAATGAACTGAAAACTGCTGTTCACAAATGCTCTCCATCCAACCTCACTGAGCTCAAGCTGTTTTGCAAGGAAGAATGGGAAAAAAATTCAGTCTCTCGATGTGCAAAACTGATATAGACATACCCCAAGCGACTTACAGCTGTAATCGCAGCAAAAGGTGGCGCTACAAAGTATTAACTTAAGGGGGCTGAATAATTTTGCACGCCCAATTTTTCAGTTTTTGATTTGTTAAAAAGTTTGAAATATTCAATAAATGTCGTTCCACTTCATGATTGTGTCCCACTTGTTGTTGATTCTTCACAAAAAAATACAGTTTTATATCTTCATGTTTGAACCCTGAAATGGGCAAAAAGGTCGCAAAGTTCAAGGGGGCCGAATACTTTCGCAAGGCACTGTATATCATTCCTGTCTCCGCCTCTGGAAAGCCCGTCATTGTAAATAGTAACTGGTTCTTAAAACCTCTCCAGGGTACGTGGGACGGTAGCGTCCCACCTGGCCAACATCCAGTGAAATTGCAGAGCGCGAAATTCAAACTACAGAATTGTACAAATTTAACATTCTTGAAAATACACATGCAATATGTCAAATTAAAGCTTGACTTCTTGTTAATCCAGCCAAGTTGTCAGATTTCAAAAAAGGCTTTACTGCGAAAGCAAACCATGCGATTATCTGAGGACAGCACCCCATGAAACAAACACAGAAAAATCATATCTCATCCCGCCAGGCTTGACACAAAACTCAGAAATAACGATATAATTCATGCCTTACCTTTGAAGAGCTTCTTCTGTTGGCACTCCAATATGTCCCATAAACATCACAAATGGTCCTTTTGTTCGATTAATTCCGTCGTTATATCTCCAAAATGTCAATTTATTTGGCGCATTTGATCCAGAAAAACACTGGTTCCAACTCGTGCAACATGACTACAAAATACCTAATAAGTTACCTGTAATCTTTGTCCAAAAATTTCAAACAACATTCCTAATACAACTTTAGGTATTTTTTAATGTAAATAATCAATCAAATTTAAGACGGGATAAACTGTGTTCAATACAGGAAGAAAACAAAGTGGAGCTTTCAGGTCATGCGCCCCAACCACAACAGTACACTAGACTCGACCCTCGTTCTGAACAGAGCTACTACTTCATTTCTCAAAGGAAAAACATCAACCAATTTCTAGACTGTTGACATCCAGTGGAAGCGATACGATTTTCAAGCAAGTGCCTTAGAAATCTAGATCCCCGTAGAAAACCCATTGAAAAGGGTTAACCCAGGCCCTGTAGAGGTTAACCCAGGCCCTATAGCCCCCAGTTCCACCACTATTCCCCAGGCGCTAACATCTGTTGACTTCTGTAACCGTAAAAGCCTTGGTTTCATGCATGTTAACATCAAAAGCCTCCTCCCTACGTGTGTTTTATTCACTGCTTTAGCACACTCTGCCAACCTTGGTGTCCTAGCTGTGTCTGAATCCTGGCTTAGGAAAGACACCAAACATTCTGAAATTTCCATCCCCAACTCCAGGATTTTCACCAAGATAGAACTGCCAAAGTTGGGTGGAAGTTGCAATCTACTGCAGAGATCTGCCATGCTATCCAGGTCTGTGCCCAAACAGTTAGAGCCTCTACTTTTAAAAATCCACCTTTCCAGAAATAAGTCTCTCTCTGTTGCTGCTTGTTTACAGACCCCCCTCAGCCCCCAGCTGTGCCCTGGACACCATATGTGAATTAATTGCCCCCCATTCATCTTTAGAGATTGTACTGTTAGGTGTCCTAAACTGGGATATGCTTAACACCCCGGCCGTTCTACAAACTAAGCTAGATGCCCTCAATCTCCCACAAATGATCATGGAACCTATCAGGTACAACCCTAAATCCGTAAACACGGGCACCCTCATAGATATCATCCTGACCAACCTGTCCTCTAAATACACCTCTGCAGTCCTCAACCAGGATCTCAGCGATCACTGCCTCATTGCCTGCGTCCGTAATTGGTCCGCGACCACCCCTCATCACTGTCAAACGCTACCGAAAACACTTCAGCAAGCAGGCCTTTCTAATCGACCTGGCCCGGGTATCCTGGAAGGATATTGACCTCATTCCGTCAGTAGAGGATGCCTGGTTATTCTTTAAAAGTGCCTTCCTCACCATCTTAAATAAGCATGCCCCATTCAAAGAATTTAGAACTAAGAATAGATATAGCCCTTGGTTCACTCCAGACCTGACTGCCCATGACCAGCACAAAAACATCCTGTGGCCTACTGCATTAGCATCGAATGGCCCCCACGATGTGCAACCTTTCAGGGAAGTTAGGAACCAATATACACAGGCAGTTAGGAAAGCAAAAGCTAGCTCTTTCAAACAGAAATGTTCATCCTGTAGAACAAACTCCAAAATGTTCTGGGACACTGTACAGTCCATGGAGAATAAGAGCACCTCCTCCCAGCTGCCCACTGCACTGAGGCCAGGAAAGACTCACCACCGATAAATGCACTATAATTGAGAATTTCAATAAGCATTTTTCTATGGCTAGCCATGCTTTCCACCTGGCTAACCCTACCCCTGTCAACAGCTCTGCACCCCTCACAACAACTTTCCCAAGCCTCCACCATTTCTCCTTCACCCAAATCCAGATAGCTGATGTTCTGAAAGAGCTGAAATCTGGACCACTACAAATCAGCTGGGCTAGACAATCTGGAGCCTCTCTTTCTAAAATTATCTGCCGCAATTGTTGCAACCCCTATTAATAGCCTGTTCAACCTCTCTTTCTTATTGTCTGAGATTCCTAAAGATTGGAAAGCTGCCGCAGTCATCCCCCTCTTCAAAGGGGGAAACACTCTAGACCCAAACTGTTACAGACCTAAATCCATCCTACCTCGTCTTTCTAAAGTCTTTGAAAGCCAAGTTAACAAACAGATCACCGACGATTTCGAATCTCACCGTACCTTCTCCGCTATGCAATCTGGTTTCCAAGCTGGTCATGGGTGCACCTCAGCCACACTCCAGGTCCTGAGCGATATCATAACCTCCATCGATAAAAGACAATACTATGTAGCAGTCTTCATCGACCTGGCCAAGGCTTTTGACTCTGTCAAAACTCAACAGCCTTGGTTTCTCAAATGACTGCCTCGCCTGGTTCAATAACTACTTCTCAGATAGAGTTCAGTGTGTCAAATCGGAGGGCCCAGACCTCTGGCAGTCTCTATGGGGGTGCCTGAGGGTTCAATTCTTGGGCAGACTCTTTTCTCTGTATATATCAATGATGTCACTCTTGCTGCTGGTGAGTCTCTGATCCACCTCTACGCAGACGACACCATTCTGTATACTCCTGGCCCTTCTTTGGACACTGTGTTAACAAACCTCCAGACGAGCTTCAATGCCTTACAACTCTCCTTCCATGGCCTCCAACTGCTCTTAAATGCAAGTAAAACGAAATGCATGCTTCAACCAATCGCTGCCCGCATCTGCCCGCCCGTCTAGCATCACTACTTTGGACGGTTTTGACTTAGAATATGTGGACAACTACAAATACCTAGGTGTCTGGTTAGACTGTAAACCCTTGACTTCGGCAATGTCATTTACAAAATAGCCTCCAACACTCTACTCAGCAAATTGGATGCAGTCTATCACAGTGCAATCCGTTTTGTCACCAAAGCCCCGTATACTACCCAACACTGCGACCTGTATGCTCTCGTTGGCTGGGGCTTCATATTCATCACCAGACCCACTGGCTCCAGGTCATCTATAAGTCTTTGCTAGTTAAAGCCCCGCCTTATCTCAGCTCACTGGTCACCATAGCAGCACTAACTGCTGGAGCACACGCTCCAGCAGTTATGACCAGGTTCACTGGTCATCCCCAAAGCCAACTCCTCTTTGGCCGCCTTTCCTTCCAGTTCTCTGCTGCCAATGACTGGAACGAATGACAAAAATCACTGAAGCTGGAGTCTTATATCTCCCTCACTAACTTTAAGCATCAGCTGTCAGAGCAGATCATTGTACCTGTACATAGTCCATCTGTAAATAGCCCACCCAACTACCTCATTTCCATACTGTTATTTATTTTTTGCTCCTTTGCACCCCAGTATCTCTGCTTGCACATTCATCTTCTGCACATCTAACACTCCAGTGTTTAATAGCTAAATTGTAATTATTTTGCCACTATGGCCTATTTATTGCCTTACCTCCCTAATCCTATTACATTTGCACACACTGTACATAGACTTTTATGTTGTGTTATTGACTGTGCGTTTGTTTATCCCATGTGTAATTCTGTGTTGTTTGTGTTGCACTGCTTTGCTCTGTCTTGGCCAAGCCGCAGTTGTAAATGAGAACTTGTTCTCAACTGACCTACCTGGTTAAATAAAGGTGATTTTTTTATATGTTTTAAGTAACGGTCTCTTAGATGTATTCCATACCCAGTCTGTAACACCAATATCTTTCTCTGTTTCTCCCCACATCAGGAGCGAGCTGGGGACATGGAGGTGCAGGTGAGTGCAGAGTTTGGACGTCTGAGGGAGTTCCTTCTCCAGGAGGAGGAGAGAGTGAAGGAGAGACTGCAGAGGGAGAAGGAAAAGAGGCTCAACCAATTGGATGAGGCCCTCAAACGCACCACAGAGCAAATCAGCCAATTAGAGCAAACCGCCGACCAGCTTCACATCAAACTCCGAGAGGAGGAGAACCCGGCACAACTCAGGGTGAGAGAAGAGAAAGGAAGCGGAATGGAGAGGGGGGAAGGAGATGGGAGGAAATATGGATTTTAGAGGAGGGAGGGAAAGGGGTTAAGGGTGGTGGTGGAAAAAGAACCAGAGGGACTGTGGGAAAGGGAAAGAGGAGGGTAGAAGGTTTCTGAGTAGGAGAAGAAGAGCGTGTGCGTGTCTCGGCATGGCCACATATCTCTGTTTTTCTTTCTTACAGGGAATCAAAGATTTTATTGGAGGGTAAGTTATTAAATCCATGGTTGTTATTTGATGCTACAGCTCATAGAGCTCTTCAACATCCACATGACTCCACATGATTGAATTAAGTCTAAAAAAGGTAACCCAATGTTCCACAGTGTTTCATTCATCTTTATTTGTTCTATAAGGGTACTTTGTAAATTTGATAAAGACTCAGAAACAGGCCTTTCTAGGTAAATTAAACTCTGTCTCTTTCTTTCTCTCTATCTCTCTCTCTCTCCGTCTCTCAGGACAGAGAGTGTGTTTGAGCGCCACCCGGAGGTGAGTGTGGATCTGCAGGAGGGAGAGTTCCTGGGACCACTGCAATACCGCACCTGGAGGAGGATGAACTCTGGGCTTCAGCCAGGTATAACCACAGCCATATAGAGTTAGACAACACACACCGTACCCAAACCTGACCACATTGTAGACCACACCTGAATCCATTGGTCCACAGCTCTCACATATGTGACCACATTTCACCACCGGGTCCACCTGATTGCATTCTATCAAACCTGACTGCACTTAACAGTATCCAACCACACCTATGAGCTGGCCGCATACACCAGGATTAACACTCAACCTCACACCCAATAACTCACACCCAATCATTTGAATGCCTCTGTCTCTCCCTAGGTGTGACAGCAGTGACTCTGGATCCAGACACAGCTTACCCCAGGCTGTGGGTGTCCCCGTGCTGCACCCAAGTCAGTGTGGGGGACATCCAGCCCAACCTGCCCAACAACCCGGAGCGCTTCACCCGCTACAACATCGTCCTGGGCAGCCAAGCCTTCACTTCAGGGCAACACTACTGGGTGGTTGAGGTGGGCACGAAGACGGCCTGGGGGCTGGGGGTGGCGACCGCTTCGGTCAACAGGAAGGACGAGATCAGCCTGTGTCCGGACGATGGCTTCTGGACCCTGGTGATGAGAGACGGGCGGGACGGGAGTGAGTACGAGGCCTGCACAAACCACGAGGAGAGCCTGCTGCACCCCCCTCGCCCCCCCAGGAGGGTAGGGGTGTACCTGGACTACAGGAGGGGTGTTGTGGCGTTTTACGACGCAGGAGATATGAGTCACCTGTTCACATTCTCCGACGCCACATTCACAGAGCCGGTGTTCCCCTACTTCAACCCCTGGCCAATCATCAACGGGAGAAACCGGGAACCTCTTATTATTGTTAGCCCAGACCCGGAGGTGTGATAGAACTGTTAAGAATAGTTATGAACTGTCTGAGAAATAGCCGAGAACTGTTAAAATGTCAGAGAACACTGAAAACCAAATACAAGAAAGTCGAACAAGGTTCGAAAAGCTGTGAGAAACAGCATCATACTCACTAATGTACTAACGATGTTCACTGTTTTGTCAGTTATGTTACCATGGATAATGTTTTTGTGTTTGAAGAGAGCACATGCCAGTGGACTTTAAAGTAAGCCACATGGAAAAAAGAATTGAAAAGTACCTTAAATATAACACTCTTATCCTTACAAATGGACAGTGTGAACATTAAATGACAATTTCATAGTATTATTCTATAAAGTATACATAGTAAGATGACAGTGTATTTGACTTTTTAATAAAAGAGTATATACTGTACATGTGAAAAGGTATTCTACTCATGTACTAACTGACTCCAATAGTAACATAATGAGAGCTGTGTGTGTGTGTGTGTGTGTGTGTGTGTGTGTGTGTGTGTGTGTGTGTGTGTGTGTGTGTGTGTGTGTGTGTGTGTGTGTGTGTGTGTGTGTGTGTGTGTGTGTGTGTGTGTGTGTGTGTGTGTGTGTGTGTGTGTGTGTGTGTGTGTGTGTGGATAACCTTCGGGGTAGGTTGTCATAATCCATTGTGACAGATAATGAACTGTCTGGCTGTTCTTTAGAGCTTGACTTTATTGTATTGAGACTGTTGTTCTATTTCAGTCCACTGGAGGGCGCTCAAACACAATACCCACCCTATACGTGTGTGTGTGTTTGGGGGTAGGGTGGAGATAGGAATGATGCAGTAGCGTAAAGGACCTGGGGGAAACATTGGCTGACTAGAATAAAAAGGTGCTGTGCTACATCCACAATGTGGTCGTTCTACAGATAGATCACACTGTTAGGTTCTAATTTTCAGAGTACAAACTCAACGGACACCATGAAAGAAACCAGGTGTATTCTTAGAGGGTCAATACAGCTGCATTAGACAAAAACATGGTTTCACCTGTGGTAGTATACAGACCCCACTTTGGGTGGAGTCTCCTCCTTATCACTAAACATTGCATCGTTATTGCTAGGCAAGGAGCTGAGTGATATGGGCCTTAAACGATTCCTCCCTTTATCAGTACTGCTACACGTGATAGGTTTTCCCTGCACTCATCCCCTCCCGAGCTTACTTATTGCACCCCTCGTGTCTCTATTATACCTAATGATTAATAATATACCTAATGATTAATAATATAGAAAGCTCAGAAACCAAATCTATCAACACACATGTCATATGTCTGGCCTGTTGTTTGGGAACATGCAGATAATGAACTGTGGCTGTTCTTTACCAGAGCTACCAGAGCTTGACTACGGTGTTTTCAGACTGTTGTTCTATTTCAGTCCAACACAATGGCCAGCCTACACGTCATTCACACACTGGCGGCAACAAAAGAGAACGAGCTTTCGATGATCAAGAGCTGCACTTAAATCACTGATTAAAATCCATGTGTCACGCCGGGGATTTAACACCTAAAATATGGTCACACTACGCCATCTTCTTTATACACGAGGTGAGGTCCTCCGACTAATCTAAAATACACAGGTTCTTTGCGTCAGGGAGTGGAGTATGCCCGGGATATACAAACATGCACGTTTCATTCACAATCCCAATTATTCAAGCAACTCAACGAAGGCTTCTCACGGACACCACCTTCAGCGTCTAGCGCTCCGTACAATCACTGCTGACAAGCACTACCGGGTTCAATCAACCCCTGAGTTCCATCAGTACATAGGTTTTCAAACGTCTATCAATGTATTACATTTCAATCAATAGTCGTGTTATTTCTGGCCAACACACAAAATACATACCCAGGAAGGCATGCCATGGAAGAAGGGGAGCAGGTACCAGTGGTCACGGGCAACCTTGCCATGAACATACGGACAATCCATTGTCGCCACACCCATCCTCCCAAGGCACGCCAACCTGCACATAGTAATAGGATGCCCGGAACAAATGAAACAGACAAACATGTATACCTTGGGCCATACCCTTAATTGGAAATGAGACACCTGGCGCTGACAGAGGCTGCGTTCAACATTTCAACATTTCAACATGTTACACCTTGGCTGTGGCGCTAAATGATTAACCTACCGGACAGAAAGGGGTTCAGATTAGAGCAGAGGTTCAAGGTGGTGCTATAGTACTGAGAACACCACAGGGTCATGTGTCTTAAGTTCGTGTGTGTCTGCGTGTGAGAGTGTGCTGTGTGTGAGCGGGAACAGGTGCGGTATGCGCAGGAAGTGTGTGGTGTGTGTGGTGTTGTGTGTAGGATTATCACCGAGACATTGTTTCAACCTTCTATATCTGACACTTTCAACTTGATAAGCGAGAAGCTACCAGAAGTGTGTGGTGTGTGTGGTGTTGTGTAGCTACCAGAAGTGTGTGGTGTGTGGTGTTGTGTAGCTACCAGACTATTACCACAATACAATATGAAAAGAAGAAGAAGCTGTTAAATACTAATCCCTTCTATATTTGGCGCTGGACATGTATATGCTTGTGTTTTACATCATGTATATATGTGGTATTAAAAGTCTATTGCAACATAAGACCACAGGCTATTGTATCCTCAGATGGGCACACAACTATTCTTAAAGTTGACTTAACGTGGACAGTCGTTTGTTTTTACTTGTTAAGTATGTTAAGTCTACTTACAGTGCATTCAGGAAGGTATTCAGACCCCTTGACATTTTCCACATTTTGTTACATTGCAGCCTTATTCTAAAATGGATGACCTTATTTTGTTCCCTAATCAATCTACACACAATTCCTCAAAATGACAAAGCGAAAACAGGTTTGAAAGAACATTTTTGCAAATGTATTAAAAAATAAAAACTGAAATACCTTATTTACATAAGTATTCAGACTCTTTGAATATGAGACTCAAAATTTAGCTCAGGTGCATCCTGTTTCCATTGATTAACCTTGAGATGTTTCTGTGGTAAATTCAATTGAATGGACATGATTTGGAAAGGCACACAACTGTCTATATAAGGTCCCACATTTGACAGTGCATGTCAGAACAAAAACCAAGCCATGAGTTCGAAGGAATTGTCCGTAGAACTCCGAGACAGGATTGTGTTGAGGCACCAATTTGGGGGAAGTTTTCCAAAACATTTCTGCAGCATTGAAGGTCCCCAAGAACACAGTGGCCTCCATCATTCTTAAATGGAAGAAGTTTGGAACCAACAAGATTTCTGCTAAAGCTGGCCGCCCTGCCAAACCAAGCAATCGGGGGAGAAGGGCCTTGGTCAGGGAGGTGACCAAGAACCCGATGATCAATCTGACAGATCTCCAGAGCTCCTCTGTGAAAATGGGAAAAACTTCCAGAAGGACAACCATCTCTGCAGCACTCCACCAATCAGGCCTTTATGGTAGAGTGGCCAGACAGAAGCCACTCTTCAGTAAAAGGCACATGACAGCCCGCTTGGAGTTTGCCAAAAGGCACTTAAACACTCTCAGACCATGAGAAACAAGAATCTCTGGTATGATGAAACCAAGATTGAACTCTTTGGCCTGACTGTCAAGCGTCACGTTTGGAGGAAATCTGGCACCATCCCTACAGTGAAGCAATGTTTTTCAGCGACAGGGACTCGGAGACGAGTCAGGATCGATGGAAAGATGAACGAAGCAAAGTACAGAGAAATACTTGATGAAAACCTGCTCCAGAGCGCTCAGGACCTCAGACTGGGGAAAAGGTTTACCTTCCAACAGGACAACGACCCTAAGAACACAGCCAAGACAATGCAGGAGTGTAATGTCTCTGAATGTCCGTGAGTGGCCCAGCCAGACCCCTGATCGAACATCTCTGGAGAGACCTGAAAATAGCTGTGCATTGAAGCTTCCCATCCAACCTGACAGAGTTTGAGAGGATCTGCAGAGAAGAATGGGAGAAATTCCCCAAATACAGGTGTGCCAAGCTTGTAGCGTCATACCCAAGAAGACTCAAGCTTGTAATTGCTGCCAGAAGTGCTTCAACAAAGTACTGAGCAAAGGGTCTGAAAACTTGTGTAAATGTTATATTTCTTTTTTTTAATATGCATTTGCAAAAAAATTCTAAAAACCTGTTTTGGTTTGTCATTATGGGGTATTTTGTGTAGATTGATGTGGGATTTAAAAAATATAAATATATTTCAGTAAGGCTGTAACGTAACTAAATGTGGACAAAATCAAGGTGTCTGAATACTTTCCAACTGCACTGTATCGCAAGACTGAATCGGGCCCATAGTAAGTTCATTGTCCATCCCCTCATTAACAAACAAATTAATGATGAAGGTTCTTCTAGTTCATCTGTCTATCTTATCTGTAATTAGATAGCATTACTCCAAGGCTAATCTACATCCAGTAACACAAGCCTTCCGTTTTACATTACTGTTTATCCATCCATCACCTCCCTCCCTCCTCTCTCTCTCTCTCTCTCTCTCTCTCTGTTCAAGGAGAGATAACTCATCATAGGTATACAGGTAGATCTCTAGGAACAAGGAGAGATAACTCATCATACAGGTAGATCTCTAGGAACAAGGAGAGATAACTCATCATAGGTATACAGGTAGATCTCTAGGAACAAGGAGAGATAACTCATCATAGGTATACAGGTAGATCTCTAGGAACAAGGAGAGATAACTCATCATAGGTATACAGGTAGATCTCTAGGAACAAGGAGAGATAACTCATCATAGGTATACAGGTAGATCTCTAGGAACAAGGAGAGATAACTCATCATAGGCATACAGGTAGATCTCTAGGAAGAGATAACTCATCATAGGAACAAGGAGAGATAACTCATCATAGGTATACAGGTAGATCTCTAGGAACAAGGAGAGATAACTCATCATAGGCATACAGGTAGATCTCTAGGAACAAGGAGAGATAACTCATCATAGGTATACAGGTAGATCTCTAGGAACAAGGAGAGATAACTCATCATAGGCATACAGGTAGATCTCTAGGAACAAGGAGAGGACTTTGATTTATGATTGGACTAGTAAACAACCCTGGGTTTCATTTCAGATACATTTCCCAGTGTTTCATAAACATTTCCCAGTGTTTCATAATTCATTTAGCGCCTCACACCACTCCACCTGGGTCCCCTCAAACAGAGCGGCTCAAATCACCTCGCCTCTCTCTCTGGATAATCCTCCTGCCTCGGTCCTTACAACCCTCCAGAATTAAGATCATGGTGGTTTTCATTAGAAACCAAGTGCCACAGTCCAATCGAAATTAGATCACGCATATATGAATAAATATATATATATATATATAGGAACAAGGAGAGATAACTCATATATAGGTAGATCTCTAGGAACAAGGAGAGATAATCATATATACATAGATCTCTATATATATAGGAGATATAACTATATATATATATATATATAGGCATATATATATATATATATGGACAACTGGTTCCTCGTTCGCAGGTTCAATGCCAGCAAATATATATATATATATATATATATATATATATATATATATATATTTTTTTTTTTTTAAGTAAAGAACAGAAAGGCCTGTAATAGCATGTGTTGAAACGGGAGAACCCAGTGCCCATTTTATTCAGAGCGGTATTGGGTGAACATCCCCAGTTCATTCTGGACAGTGCTGTGGCAATATTGAGGGAAAGCTGCTGAGCGCTTTATCAACTGTTTGGTCATGTGAATAGTCTAATTCAGTTGCTATATCAGATAGTGTCACGTCCTGGCATTTGTATTTTGTGTTTTCTATATTATTTTGGTCAGGCCAGGGTGTGACATGGGTATTTATGTGGTGTGTTTTGTCTAGGTTTATTTTTGTAGGTTATGGGATTGTGGTTAGTATAGTTGTCTAGGAAAGTCTATGGTTGCCTAGAGTGGTTCTCAATCAGAGGCAGGTGTTTATCGTTGTCTCTGATTGGGAACCATATTTAGGCAGCCATATTCTTTGAGTGTTTGGTGGGTGATTGTTCCTGTCTCTGTGTTTGTTTGCTCCAGATAAGGCTGTTTCGGGTTTTCACGGTTCCTGTGTATTGTTCATTTATCATCTTCATTAAAGATGTATAAAGATAACCATGCTGCATGTTGGTCCTCTTTCTTTCGACAGAAGAAAACTGTAACAGATAGGGAAATAATACAGCGCTATAATACAGTGGCTTGCCTATGGAAATGTTATAACAGTCCCCTCTGGCTAGATGTAAAGGTACAGGTGGAAACGGCAATACACGCGTGGTTAAGTTTACATTCTGTAATGCTAGTATATCACTCATCTCTCAATGAGTGAAGGAGACTCCGTTACTGAATGATCAATGAAAGCCTACACCCAGTTTTCAATCATTGGATAACAAATACAGGCTGTGATGATCAGTATAGAACTATTGACTATAAAAGTGTGCTGTTTTCAGACAATTGATACAGCTTGTGTCATAAGGGAGCACCAATGCAGGTTGGATTAATTTGCACACAGGGAGGGACCAGGGAACTGGTCACAATATGGAAGCAGTGGGCAGATAAGAGGCACGTTTAATTACCCTGTGTGGACACAACAAATCTTGATCAGATCATCTTGATCGGATGACGACGACCACATGTTAAGGTGTAAACATGGCTTCTGCCTCTCCCTTATCCACCTCTCTAACTATCATTCTCTTTCCGCCGGGCCCTCCTGAGTTATCCCTTTGTAAAATACACCATTCTATTTTTGACCAGTGCAACTCTGGATGTTTTTGTCGTAATGGATCTCTTTTCTCCCGGTCTGAGTTTGTGCTCCCCAATCAATAACTAATGACCAGACAGATAGGGGAGGGAGAGAGACGGGCTTAATGTGATTAATGGAAACCTCATTAGGAACTGGAGAAATGTTTGTTACCATACGCTTATCCTTCAGCTTGAATACTATCAACTTATTTTTCAGCCGGAAAGAGGTTAAGAGCTGGCTAAGAAGGGAGGGGTGAATAGAGAAGGAAAGAGGTTAAGAGCTGGCTAAGAAGTGAGGGGTGAATAGAGGAGGAAAGAGGTTAAGAGCTGGCTAAGAAGGGAGGGGTGAATAGAGGAGGAAAGAGGTTAAGAGCTGGCTAAGAAGGGAGGGGTGAATAGAGGAGGAAAGAGGTTAAGAGCTGGCTAAGAAGGGAGGGGTGAATAGAGGAAAGAGGTTAAGAGCTGGCTAAGAAGGGAGGGGTGAATAGAGGAGGAAAGAGGTTAAGAGCTGGCTAAGAAGGGAGGGGTGAATAGAGGAGGAAAGAGGTTAAGAGCTGGCTAAGAAGGGAGGGGTGAATAGAGGAGGAAAGAGGTTAAGAGCTGGCTAAGAAGGAAGGGGTGAATAGAGGAGGAAAGCGGTTAAGAGCTGGCTAAGAAGGGAGGTGTGAATAGAGGATAAAAGAGGTTAAGAGCTGGCTAAGAAGGGAGGGGTGAATAGAGGAGGAAAGAGGTTAAGAGCTGGCTAAGAAGGGAGGGGTGAATAGAGGAGGAAAGAGGTTAAGAGCTGGCTAAGAAGGGAGGGGTGAATAGAGGAGGAAAGAGGTTAAGAGCTGGCTAAGAAGGGAGGGGTGAATAGAGGAGGAAAGAGGTTAAGAGCTGGCTAAGAAGGGAGGGGTGAATAGAGGAGGAAAGAGGTTAAGAGCTGGCTAAGAAGGGAGGGGTGAATAGAGGAGGAAAGAGGTTAAGAGCTGGCTAAGAAGGGAGGGGTGAATAGAGGAGGAAAGAGGTTAAGAGCTGGCTAAGAAGGAAGGGGTGAATAGAGGAGGAATGAGGTTAAGAGCTGGCTAAGAAGGGAGGGGTGAATATAGGAGGAAAGAGGTTAAGAGCTGGCTAAGAAGGGAGGGGTGAATAGAGGAGGAAAGAGGTTAAGAGCTGGCTAAGAAGGGAGGGGTGAATAGAGGAGGAAAGAGGTTAAGAGCTGGTTAAGAAGGGAGGGGTGAATAGAGAAGGAAAGAGGTTAAGAGCTGGTTAAGAAGGGGGGTGAATAGAGGAGGAAAGAGGTTAAGAGCTGGCTAAGAAGGGAGGGGTGAATAAAGGAGGAAAGAGGTTAAGAGCTGGCTAAGAAGGGAGGGGTGAATAGGAGGAAAGAGGTTAAGAGCTGGCTAAGAAGGGAGGGGTGAATAGAGGAGGAAAGAGGTTAAGAGCTGGCTAAGAAGGGAGGGGTGAATAGAGGAGGAAAGAGGTTAAGAGCTGGCTAAGAAGGGAGGGGTGAATAGAGGAGGAAAGAGGTTAAGAGCTGGCTAAGAAGGGAGGGGTGAATAGAGGAGGAAAGAGGTTAAGAGCTGGCTAAGAAGAGGTTAAGAGCTGGTTAAGAAGGGAGGGTGAGGAGGAAAGAGGTTAAGAGCTGGCTAAGAAGGGAGGGGTGAATAGAGGAGGAAAGAGGTTAAGAGCTGGCTAAGAAGGGAGGGGTGAATAGAGGACGAAAGAGGTTAAGAGCTGGTTAAGAAGGGAGGGGTGAATAGAGAAGGAAAGAGGTTAAGAGCTGGCTAAGAAGGGAGGGGTGAATAAAGGAGGAAAGAGGTTAAGAGCTGGCTAAGAAGGGAGGGGTGAATAAAGGAGGAAAGAGGTTAAGAGCTGGCTAAGAAGGGAGGGGTGAATAGAGGAGGAAAGAGGTTAAGAGCTGGCTAAGAAGGAAGGGGTGAATAGAGGAGGAAAGAGGAGGGGCCAGAGGTCAAGAAAACAGTGGGGCAAATAGGATAGAATACTTTATAATCTGTTTGGAAATGTTCCATGTGTCATTACATTACAAGCATGCAGACATAAAGTAACATAAGATACAGACAGAGTTCAACCCAATTTACACATAATAGATGTAGGTGGTAATACAAAACACAGGAGGCTGCTGAGGGGAGGACGGCTCATAATAAATGGCTGGAATGGACTAATGGAATGGTATCAAACACATGGAAATCGATTACCATTCCATTTATTCCGTTCCCGCCGTTACCATGAGTCCATCCTCCCCAATTAAGGTGCCACCAACCTCCTGTGGTACAAACAGTATGTGGCTAGGTTACATTGATAGTCCTTGTTTATTGAACTGAAACTGATTGGAGACCAGCCGAAGGGATGGAGAGTGATGCTCATCATTTATCCGGGAACTATTTGTGGTCCTTCACTATCCTATAGACTAAGGGCTAAGTACTGTTCTGGAATGAGAAGGAAGAGCAGAGGTGGTTATTACTTCTTTCTAGAAAGCAGATGCTTTCAGTGGAATTAAATATCTGTGGTGATGTCATACATGTCCATGTAAGGAAGAGCTTAGAGTTATGCTCTTAACCAAACTGTGATTGAGCATAGAGTCTGTGTGCTGGGTTAGTTCACGGCACACGGGTATAGTACCAGTCAAAAGTTTGGACACAGTCACTCATTAAAGGGTTTTTCTTTGTTTTTACTATTTTCTACATTGTAGAATAATAGTGAAGACATTAAAACGATGAAATAACAAATATGGAATCATGCAGTAACCAAAAAAGTGTTAAACAAATCAAAATATAATTTTAAATGCGAGATTCTTCAAATGTGCCTTGATGACAACTTTGCACATGTAACGAAATTCGTCTGTTGTTTGAAGAGAGTCAGACCGAAATGCAGCGTGTAGGTTACTCATGACTTTTAATGAAGATAATGTGGTACATGAAATAACTGAAAATACAAAAACAACAAACGAGTGAAACTAATTACAGCCTATCTGGTGACTAACACAGAGACAGGTACATTCACCCACGAAATACAACGCGCACTCAGGCTACCTAAATACGGTTCCCAATCCGAGACAACGAGAATCAGCTGACTCCAATTAGGAATCGCCTCAGGCAGCCAAGCCTAACTAGACACACCCCTAATAATACACACTCCCAATTAATACAAACCCCAATACGAAATACAACATATAAACCCATGTCACACCCTGGCCTACCCAAACATATAACAAAAACACAAGATACAATGACCAAGGCGTGACAGCACACTCTTGGCATTCTCACAACCAGCTTCATGAGATAGTCACCTGGAATGCATTTCAATTAACAGATGTGCCTTGTTAAAAGTTAATTTGTGGAATTTCTTTCCTTCTTAATGCGTTTGAGCCAATCACTTGGGTTGAAACAAGGTAGGGGTGGTATACAGAAGATACCCCTATTTAGTAAAATACCATATTATGGCAAGAACAGCTCAAATAAGCAAAGAGAAATGGCAGTCCGTCAATAACTTTGAAAATATCTTAAAGTGCAGTCGCAAAAACCATCAAGTGCTATGATGAAACTGGCTCTTATGAGGACCGCCACAGGAAAGGAACCCAGAGTTAACCTCTGCTGCAGAGGATAAGTTCATTAGAGTTAACTGCACCCCAGATTGCAGCCCAAATAAATGCTTCACAGAGTTCAAGTAACAGACATCAACTGTTCAGAGGAGACTGTGTGAATCAGGCCTTAATGGTCGAATTGCTGCAAAGAAACCACTACTAAAGGACACCAATAAGAAGAAGAGACTTGCTTGGGCCAAGAAACACGAACAATGGACATTAGACCGGTGGAAATCTGTCATTTGGTCTGATGAGTCCAAATGCGAGACTTTTGGTTCCAACCACCGTGTCTTTATGAGAAGCAGAGTAGGAACGTATGATCTCCGCATGTATGGTTCCCACCGTGAAGCATGGAGGAGGAGGTGTGATGGTGTGGGGATGCTTTTTTGGTGATACTGTCTGTGATTTATTTAGAATTGAAGGCACACTTAACCAGCATGGCTACCACAGCCTTAAGCAGCGATACGCCATCCCATCTGGTTTGGGCTTAGTGAGACTATCATTTGTTTTTCAACAGGGCAATGACCCAACACACCTCCAGGCTGTGTAAGAGCTATTTGACCAGGGAGAGTGATGGAGTGCTGCATCAGCTGACCTGGCCTCCACAATCACCTGACCTCAACCCAATTGAGATGGTTTGGGATGAGTTGGACCGCAAAGTGAAGGAAAAGCAGTCAACAAGTGCTCAGCATATGTGGGAACTCCTTCAAGACTGTTGGAAAAGCATTTGTCATGAAGCTGGTTGAGAGAATGCAAAGGAAAAGGGTGGCTACTTTGAAGAATCTTGAATATAAAATAGATTTTGATATGTTTAACACTTGTTTGGTTACTACATGATTCTATATGTGTTATTTCATAGTTTTGATGTCTTCACTATAATTATACAATATAGAAAATAGTAAAAATAAAGAAAAACCGTTGAATGAGTATGTGTGTATATACTTTTGACTGGTACTGTTTTGTGTGTGTGTGTGTTTACACCCGCAACTGTGTTTGTGTGTATGTTTAGTCATGCCTACATGATGTATTTATCCATGCATGCATGTTCGTGTTTGATGGTGATGACATGTCATGTTTGAATCTGTACTCATCGCCCCTTCCCTCCTCCTGAAAGGCTGACCTGAACACCTCAATGAAAATCCAATTAGCGTTCCAACAAAGGCCAGGGCCGAGGCAGACACAACTTATCACTACACAAAACAGATCACAGACATACAACATGAGACAGGGAAAAGGGGGATGGACAGAGGCAAAGTGTGTGTGTGTGGGGGGGGGTGATGGAGAGATAGGACGAGAGAGATAGGACGAGAGAGAGAGCGAGAGCGAGAGCGAGGAAGTGGAGAGAGAGAGAGAGAGAGAGAGAGAGAGAGAGAGAGAGGGGCAGGAACTCAATCCCTGAGTTGCAGGACACATGATGATAAAACCCCCCTCACCTGGACGAACAGGACGAGAGATAGAGAGAGGCACGCACTAACAACCGCTGAACAGGGATAGATAGAGACAGGGGAAAGGGAGAAAAGAGAAGGGAGGGAAATTAAGGGAGTACAAAGGGAGAACAATTTTATTTAGGAAAAGTTAGCTATTTTCTAATTTTAAACTTGGGAGAGAGAAAGCAAGTCAAAGCAGAATTTAGAAGAGTCCAGACAAAATTACTTTAATAGATACAGAACTAGTCAGTTTGAAGTGTCTGTAAAAAGAAATCCACTCAGGAAAACTAGAAAGGAGAGGGAGGAAGTGAGAGAGAGAGAGTGAGAGCGAGATAGAGAGGGAGCGAGAAAGGGAGGGGGAGAAAGAGATAGGGCGTGTAAGAAAACAACACCGAGATGTTCATGATCATTCCGAAGGATTCTTCCGCCGGAGGAGGTGGTTCTACAGGGATGAGCTCGCCGCACGGGAAAAGCGCAAAACAGGTGTGTGTTTGTGTATGGGTGTGTTTGTGTCGGTTTGTTTTCATGTGAATTAATTACACAATGTATAATTGTATTATCTTCTATATTTGACTAATACCTCTCTACCTCGAGTGAACAACCATAGATGTTATGAGAGGTTTTAGCATCTCTTGGAGTTTAAGATGATATTGGGTGTATATAAATGAGTGTGTGTGTGTGTGTGTGTGTGTGTGTGTGTGTGTGTGTGTGTGTGTGTGTGTGTGTGTGTGTGTGTGTGTGTGTGTGTGTGTGTGTGTGTGTGTGTGTGTGTGTGTGTGTGTGTGTGAGAGAGAGAGATCTTGTTCTTCTATCCTCGTGAAAACCTGTGTTAGGGGGAGTTGAGGGTGAAAAGATTAATGGATTGATATAGAATGGGGCGGGGATAGGGATAACCTTGCAGGTACGGTATATGAAAAAAGAGAAAATTAAGAGAAAATGATTAATTGATGGAGAATACTTGTGAATTTACCAGTGAATTTTACCTCAAACACCAATTTGTTCGTTACTCAATTATTGTTCATTTTTCCATTTGAAATAATTATATCTGATTCATTTCTTAGTTTGTTTGAAACACTTGTATGGATCTGACTCAGTTCCTGACTATCAGTAACAACGTTGTTATAATTGATCTCGCACCTGTACTTTCCCCATGCAGGTAAAAGCAGCGATCAGTAAGAAGGTTCAGAAACAGCAGATTAAGCAGAGTGAGACGGTCCAGTGAGCAGAGTGGAGACTCAGAAGTGTCAGCAGCTGGAGTCAACCCCCCCCATGGTAGGAGGTACAGCCAGACACCCACCCCCTTCCCCAGAGATAGAGAGAGAGGTACAGAGGATGAAGAGGAGGCAGAGGAGGACCTGGATGTGGAGGACCTGGGTGTGGCAGATATGATGAAGACGAGTGGTCAGAAGCAGGAAGAGAAGGAGTCCATAGACCTAGTCCCTATAATGGACCCAGCATTTGGACCGGTAAGAGCCAGGATGACCCGGGTCTGCCCTGAGATAGGCCTTCTTTAGCCATGTGTGTGTGTGTGTGTGTGTGTGTGTGTGTGTGTGTGTGTGTGTGTGTGTGTGTGTGTGTGTGTGTGTGTGTGTGTGTGTGTGTGTGTGTGTGTGTGTTGTGTCCATGTCCATCCATCCAAGGCACGATTGCAATCTACCAAGGTCCTGATTGAAATTCGAAGGACCCCTGCTCCAAATAAAAACGCTGACTCTGTCCCCATACTTTACGGTAGCTGCTTATCCTATACCCTATATCCCATGTTTAAGTGTTAGCCTTGATGCTAACAGAGTTGTGTTGTTTATCTGTGTTCAGGGTTCATGTGGTAGCGTGTGTGAGGGTATAAGCTCCTTCATTGGTATCTGCTACATTAGGAAACTGTAATTCGTAACAGATATCATTTTAAGCCCCAGTAGTAATAAACACCAAACAGTACTCGTCCCCATCCACATTACACCGACACAACAGCACAACATTACATGGCTTCAGAGTCTTGGGGCGAGGGCAGTAGGTTTGCCCTCAGGAGTCTGGTTCCTCCCCTCTCCCCTGGTCTGGCCTGTCCTGGCCTGCTCTGTCCTGGCCTAGCCTGTCCTGCCTGGCCTGGCCTGCTCTCCCCTGTGCCCGTATTCGGCTCTGGTTCTGAATCACTGCAGAGTTCCTGTAGTTGACAAGTTGAGTCACTGGACACTAGTATCAGTATCTGACACCTGATCAGAACACAATACATCTACAGAATTACCGGCTCCTACACGCATATCACCATAGCGACCAGAGCCTTACTTCCAGTCAGGGGTAAGAGTCAGGTTACATGATGCGAGTCTACCCGAGTCTGTCTCAATACACACACACTGACCACACACTCCGTCCTCTAGGCATGCAGAGCAAACAAAGTGTGTGTGTGCGTGTGCTTGCGTGTGTGTGTGTGGTTGTGAGCTGACACCTGGTCTTGTCATACTGGTCGTGTGACAGAGAGGTCTAATACTGATACCTGATGCAGATCAGAACACACAGAACCAGAAGCCCAACAGAGTGACATGATTAATTGACATGATCAATAATAAAATATCAATTAGATAGGTAATCAGTCTTAATGGCAGTGGTTGCAACAATGTTTATCCTATCAACAGCATGAGTGTTGTTTACCAGACTTGTCCTGGGACTAGTCCTGATTTACCGTGTGTGTGTGTGTGTGTGTGTGTGTGTGTGTGTGTGTGTGTGTGTGTGTGTGTGTGTGTGTGTGTGTGTGTGTGTGTGTGTGTGTGTGTGTGTGTGTGTGTGTGTGTGTGTGTGTGTGTGTGTGTGTGTGTGTGTGTGTGTGTGTGTGTGTGTGTGTGAGAGAGATCTTGTTCTTCTATCCTCGTGAAAATCTGAAATCCACTAAAGGATAGTTAAAACCTCTTAAGTAATTTTCAATTTTCGCCTAAAATTACCCAAATCTAAATGCTTGTAGCTCAGGCCCTGAAGCAAGGATATGCAGCATTTGAAAGGAAACACTTTGTAATGTGAAATTAATATAGGATAAAATAACACATTAGATCTGGTAAAACATAATAAAACATAATACAATTGTATAATCTTCTTTGAAATGCAAGAGAATGGCCATAATGAATTATTCTAGCCCAGGTGCAATTTAGACGTTGGCCACTAGATGGCAGCAGTGGTTGCGCAACATTTTAGACTGATCCAATGAACTATTGCATATCTATTCAAAATGTTGTATCAAGACTACCCAATTATGCCTAATTGGTTTACATTTTACAAGCTCATAATTGTGCACCCTCCTCAAACAATAGCATGGTATTCTTTCACTGTACTAGCTGCTGTAAATTGGACAGTGCAGTGAGATTAACAAGAATTTAGACACATCAGATATATTTCTGTGCTGGGAAATGTTCTTGTTACTTACAACGTCATGCTAATCACATTAGCTCAACCGTCCTGAGGGTGGGACACCGATCTGTAGAGATCCTATTTATTAAACAAGGAGAATTCTCCCTTGTGGCCATATAGATCATATACAATGTGGTTTTAAAGGGGCAATCTGCAGTTGCTACATACATTTTGTGACTTATAAATTAATTTTATATACCCATTGATTCTTGAATAATACAACTTCTAAATGCCTCATGAGCTTCAGAACCCAAAATATAAGCTTGTTTTACTCCAATGTTTGTTAACAAAGTAAATGTAAACAAACACTATATTGCCTGAAAACATGTTTAAACCAATCATTTTGATACCGTGGATGGTCAGTCCTTGCATCCATAGCTCGGTCTATGAATTTGAGAGTGGTTACATTTCTCCAGCCCCATCCCTCAGCTTTTTACCCAAACAGGACGGGGATTACACTTTTTTGTTGTTTCAGCTGCTGATTGCTGCTTTAAATTCTGCCAAATACTTATGGAACACTATATTTTGTATTATATTTTGTACTATATTCTGGACAGAAGCTGTCCTCTAGTGGTATTAAATTGACACTGCAGTGTTGAACTGCCCTAGTACTGACCTAGTACTTGTTAAAGATTTTGTCATGACATGAGCCAAAATGTTCATTTGATCTAAATCAGAGTCTGTCTCCAAAAGTATAGAGGAAAAGCGGTCGGTTGATCTTGTAACAGACATCTGTCACTCAGTTAATCTTGGCACTCATAATTCTTATCTGCTACTATAACATACGTCTGGGTTTGAATGGGTGTGAAGAGAGAGAGAGAGAGAGAGAGAGAGAGAGAGAGAGAGAGAGAGAGAGAGAGAGAGAGAGAGAGAGAGAGAGAGAGAGAGAGAGAGAGAGAGAGAGAGAGAGAGAGAGAGAGAGAGAGAGAGAGAGAGAGAGAGAGAGAGAGAGAGAGAGAGAGAGAGAGAGAGAGAGAGAGAGAGAGAGAGAGAGAGAGAGAGAGAGAGAGAGAGAGAGAGAGAGAGAGAGAGAGAGAAGACAGAGAGAGAAAGAAAGACAGAGAGAGAAAGAGAGAGAGAGAAAGACAGAGATAGAAAGAGAGAAAGACAGAGATAGAGAGAGAGAGAGAGAGAGAGAGAGAGAGAGAGAGAGAGAGAGAGAGAGAGAGAGAGAGACAGAGAGAGACAGAGAGAGAGAGAGAGACAGAGAGAGACAGAGAGAGACAGAGAGAGAGACAGAGAGAGAGAGAGACAGAGAGAGACAGAGACAGAGACAGAGAGCCGGAAGGGGTAGAGAGGGACATGACCAAACCACAGTATCAAATATTAAATAGATATTTGGCAGAATTTGAGGTAAGGTAATATCAGGTAAGCCTCATCTTTGAGTGGTCATGGAGTGTCACAAAATGTATATCCTACTACAAATGTTATTTATACAACACACACATGTACACGTACACACACACACAGACACACACACACGTACACACTGATGTGTTTGACTACCCAATAGCCTGGAAGTTGCCAAAGTACTTTGTTCACAGCTGTGCATCATAACAAGTCCCAGCTGGAGGACCAGGCCTATCACAGAGTTCATCCCTCTGACCTACGAGGGTATGGAACTCTCTGGATAGTAGTTGGGGCCCGCTGGGCACCAATGGGCATAGATCTGGCATCACTTTACCTTCTCCCAATCCTAACCTTAACCATATGGGGGGGAAACACAAATCTGACCTTAGACCAGCGTCTATGGAACCTAACCCTTAGCCTTATGCCCCCAAGGTCCATCACAAGGACAATGGCTTAGAATGGTATGCATTAGTAATAAGCTCTACAAAGTCAGGCTACCGTATATTAACATCTGCCCCTGTTGACAATAAATAAATCCTAAAGGTCTCGATCTCTCTCTATATAAATATATATATATATATAGCATGTAATTCCCATCAGTAGTCATAGTATTTATTTTGTCATTTGAGTCAGTGTTGAGTCACAGTTTAGTCACAGTCATGTCATGTGAGTCACAGTTAAAATGTTATCCTGGAGTGTCTGATATTATGTCCTGTGTCTCTGGATTAGACAGCATTACAGCTCGGATTAGAACCTCTGTAATGCGTTTATCATTCACCAATCAGAGAGAACATTACATTTGACATCCAAGGAGAGCATGAAGATGTGTTGATTGATTTTAAAAACAGACCAATTAGAGCAGTCGACAGTTAATGGTGTGTGTGATTCTAACATACACACATACACACATCTAATGGTCGTCCAAAACAGCAGCTTGCTTCCCGGCTGCTTGAGCTTCAGTCTCACTCTTGGCTCTTTTCTTCCTCGCTCATTTGTTGTTTCTTTCCCTGTTTTGCTTCTTGTCTTGTTCTTTTCCTGCTTTCCCGTAGATTTTTTATCTCATGACCAGTTTGATTTTCTTTCTCCCTGTTTCTCTGAATTGTCCATCCTTTTCTCTCCATCATTCCTCCTCATCCTCTCTTTTCATCTTGTATCACCTCTCTCTCCAACCTGCCCTCAATTTCTCCCTTTCGTTGTTTCTCTCAATCTCCATACTCTATCAGTTTCCCTTCTTACCCCTCCATCGCTCCCTTTAATCTGAAATGGAGGGATAGGGATTTTTAAATCCCTTGTGTTTGTCCCCTCTAATTCTCTCTCTCTCCTCCCTCTCTCTGTCTGTCTCTCCCCCTCTCTCTCTGTCTGTCTCTCCACCTCTCTCTCTGTCTGTCTGCATCTCACCCCCCTACGTAGATGTAGTCATTTGAATGCTGTAACAAGCCTTGCTCTAGGGACAGAGAGGAGGAGAGAAGGAGAGGGGTAGCGAGATAGGGAATTTAAGAAGGGGTCAAATTGAGAGTTGATGAGTGAGTAGGAGCGAGAGGGAGAAAGACAGAGTAATGCACGCATTAACTCTTTTCTGTTCAGACACAGAAGTGGACTAGGTTAATGTTTGTTTTAGGCGACCTTAAACGCAGATCAGGATGTTGTTTATGGGATTTTGGATCTTCTGAGTGTGGCTTAGAGGTTCTACTATATGTTTCATCTCTGATATGAACATCACTTCAGACCACGATGTGACTGGGTGATGGGACCTCCTGGACCCCTCCTCAGAACTCTAATCTCGGGTGGGACCTTTGGAAATCCAAAGAAAGGGGGAAGAGAGAGAGAGAGAGAGAGACAGAGACAGAGAGAGAGAGAGAGAGAGAGAGAGAGAGAGAGAGAGAGAGAGAGAGAGAGAGAGAGAGAGAGAGACAGAAGAAATAGGAACAAGAGAAATAGAATAGAGAGGGAGGGAAAAGAGAAGGAGGGTCAAGAGTGTTACTTCACACTCCGAGGATAGGGGATGGGAAATTGTACTAAGTCATCCATGAAAAACAAAATGAAGGTAAGAGCAGTTATTTGCTTTTTTTTAAAGATATGGGACGAGAGAAGCCTTTGCTTGCTATTTCCTTGTCTGTGTGTTTATGTGTGTAGTACCCTGGAAATATTGGCAAAATGTTTTTTTTTCTGCAAAGTACTCAATTTAGAATAGGTCCTGTGCATTTTTAAACAACATTGATCTGCAGGATTGTCACAACATTGATCTGAAACCATTCAACGTGATTATTCTGAACAACTCCAGCAGAGACAATCTATGACGTTTCTTTTTCACTTATATGCTCTGCATCTCTGTACAATGGAGATCTTTCTTTGATGATCTCCGAGCCTGACAAGCAGTATTACTCCCCAGAGATCTTTATCCTTGTGTTCCCTAAAGGGCAGGCCCAACAACCAGATCAATCTGGTACCAGACATGGATTTTGATACTACAGTTATTCTCAAGTGCATTCAAAAAAAATTTTTTTATAGATCAATGTTGTTGATTTAAAAAAAAGTGTTCTCAAGACACAGAAAATCACAGAATATTTGCTTTGCAGTCACTAAATCATGATGATCAAAACTGGAAATACAACTATCAAAAGGTGCTTGATTATGGAAAGTTACAATATTATTCCTGATCAAAAGGAAAATAGAAAATAAGCACACTGTGCAGGAATCCTTCATCAATATCTTCACAGTCCAATTCCATGTATTCAGTACTGTGCATAGGCTTAGACCTTCCATCGGCTGCAGAAACACAATAACCCAATAGAAATAAAGAAGGTGAATACAATGGCAACTGATATGAATGTCTAGGCCTCAATCCACACCACTGTAAAGCTCTATAATGGAAGATCACAACCCACTGGGCATAGTTCAACATCTAGTTTTGATTCACATTTGGTTGAGATGTCAACTAATGTGAATTCAAAGTGGAATCAACAACAAAACATTACCCTCGTCATTGGATTTAGATTCAAAGTGGAATCAACAACAAAACATTACCCTCGTCTTTGGATTTAGATTCAAAGTGGAATCAACAACAAAACATTACCCTCGTCATTGGATTTAGATTCAAAGTGGAATCAACAACAAAACATTACCCTCGTCATTGGATTTAGATTCAAAGTGGAATCAACAACAAAACATTACCCTCGTCATTGGATTTAGATTCAAAGTGGAATCAACAACAAAACATTACCCTCGTCATTGGATTTAGATTCAAAGTGGAATCAACAACAAAACATTACCCTCGTCATTGGATTTAGATTCAAAGTGGAATCAACAACAAAACATTACCCATTGGATTTAGATTCAAAGTGGTCATTGGATTTAGATTCAAAGTGGAATCAACAACAAAACATTACCCTCGTCATTGGATTTAGATTCAAAGTGGAATCAACAACAAAACATTACCCTCGTCATTGGATTTAGATTCAAAGTGGGGTGAAAAAAAACTATTGGCAAATTGATTTACCACGTTGATTCCACATCGTCACATAGATTTTTTGGGGGGGTTGAAATGATGTGGAAACAATGTTGATTTAACCACTTTTTACACAGGGGGGGATGTTTAGGAGTAACCCAACGTCACTTAGAAGTAACTCCACTTTATTTTCTGCATGTCTGCAATGCTGTAAAAACAATCGTACAAATTTGACAGTCCCTGTTGCCTAGATCTTTCCCTATATTGTACCTTCCATTTCCAATATTGTGTAGTAGTATTTACTGATTGACAGAAACAGTTTGCAACCTTTTCTCTTCTGATGAAAACAACATGTTAATATTCTGTAAACAAAACACTTCGCATTGAATTTTGCATTCATTGATGACAATTGTATTTACAGTTTCGTAAAGATGGGCCTAATACAGTATATGCAATCCAGGCATAGAGACAAGAAACGTATCAGACATTCTGCAAACGTACTTAAGCATTTGATCATCGTTGGTTTGCTGTAGGTTAGTTTTACCACACTTCCAAAAAATGTTTGTAAACAGGTTGAGAAAAACTGTAACTAAACACAACTCTGGTATTATCGTATTGACGAGATGTAATCTGTAAGTGTGTTATGTAACACTGTGTTGAGTCTCTGAGTTGAGCAGAGTGTCTGAACACTTACCAGAATGAACGCCCCAATCCAACTCTGAGCCAAGACTGAGCCTCGGAAAACAGAACAGAGAAAGAGATAGATGAGAGAGAAAGAGTGAGAGATGGAGGGAAAACATAGCTTCTTGTAACCAATACACAGACCAGCACATAAACAGACAGAGAACTAGACTTATTAGGCTGATGGTCTGCTGGCTGATAGGGCTTGTCATGTAGATAGAGTTAAACTTCTAAAAGTCTGACAGAGATTGCCAATCCTGTCCTGTCCTGTTTGCTGATGTAACATCGGATCTCCCTGAGGACTAGTGCTGTGGACAGCTGGCTGTCAGACCTCAGCAGACAGAGAGGGAAACAGAGTGTGAAACCTACGACTGTTGGGTTCACTAGTTCTGGATGATTCTGGTTCTAAGGGGGCCGTCGGGCCCCTGGGGGGCAAGGGGGGGGCAGGGGGCCAGGAGGGGCCCCGGTCGGAGGGCGAGGAGGAATCGGGTGAGGACGAGGAGTTTAAGGCGCCACTGTCTGCACTGGTCCAGAACTGCACCGTGTTACACAGCATCGTGGGACCCGCCTGCATCTTCCTCAAACAGGGCTTTGCAAGCAGCCAGATCGTACGTACACACGCTAGTGAACACATACACACACATAATGAGACACATGCATGCAAGCGCATACTCAATCACACACACCTACACTTACAATTACATACTAAACTATTCACACACACACACACACACTCACCCACACATCATGATCATCTTCACGTCCTTCTCATCACATAACATTCTCTCCACAATCATTTCATTTTCATCATGGGACAACCAATCAAACATGCTATTTAAAGTACATTCTGCAGGCAGAGAGGAGTCCAACCAAACCTTGATGTGGTGTTGCACTGTGTTTATCACATACAGGGAGATTCCAAGAAGAACATCCATAGTAAAGAGAAAGACATCTACAGGGATTGTCTCTCCCTATATTTCTCTGACATCAAACAAACTCAACCTAATGACCTACTACACCAAAACAGGCACGACCTACAGTGTGTGGACGTGTGTGTGTGTGTGTGTCTGTAAACAATTCACATTATATGTCCAAGGGTCTTACTTACAATAAACCACCTACATTTCCTAAACCCCCCCCACACACACACACTACCCGATAATCTGGTTACTACACTGATTTATGTTTTGTGAAAGTATTTTACCGGGTCCATAATACAAACATGGCTCATACAATGCAATCTGTGTAGATTTCGGTTCAGATATACAGTACCAGTCAAAAGCTTGGACACCCACCTCAAGGATTTTTCTTCATTTGTATTACTATTTTCAACATTGCCGAACTATGAAATAACATACATGGAATCATGTAGTAACCAAAAAAGTGTTAAACAAATCAAAATATATTTTACATTTTCGATTCTTCAAAGTAGCCACCCTTTGCCTTGATGACAGCTTTGCACACTCTTGGTATTCTCTCAACCAGCTCCACCTGGAATGCTTTTCCAACCATCTTGAAGGAGTTCCCATACATGCTAAGCACTTGTTGGCTGATTTTCCTTCACTCTGCGGTCCAACTCATCCAAAACCATATCAATTGGGTTGAGGTCGGGTGATTGTGGAGGCCAAGTCATCTGGTGTAGCACTCCATCAATCTCCTTCTTGGTCAAATAGCCCTTAGACCAAAGGACAGATTTCCACCGGTCTAATGTCCATTGATCAAGTTTCTTGAACCAAGCAGGTCTCTTCTTCTTATTGATGTCCTTTAGTAGTGGTTTCTTTGCAGCAATTCGGCCATGAAGGTTTGATTCACGCAGTGTCCTCTGAATTGTTGATGTAGAGATGTGTCTGTTACTTGAACTCCGTCAAGCATTTATTTGGGCTGCAATCTGAGGTGCAATTAACTCTAATGAACTTATCCTCTGCAGCACAGATAACTCTGGGTCTTCCTTTCCTGTGGTGGTCCTCATGAGCGCTGTCGTCAAGGCAAGGGGTGTTTAAAAAAGAATATCTCAAATAGAAAATATATTTTGATTTGTTTAACACTTCTTTGGTTACAACATGATTCCATATTTGTTATTTCATAGTGATGATGTCTTCACTATTATTCTACAATGTAGAAAATAGTAAAGATAGAGAAACTCTGTAATGAGTAGGTGTCCAAACCTTTGACTGATACTGTGTTATATCTTTAGAGGCAATGTACTAGATATAGATACTATTTAGTCTAACTTTGCAAAGCATACTGGTTTACTCTTTCTAATCATGTGTGTCTACTGGCACGCTACATATCACATGTACCACCTCTGCTATTAATCATACCATAACAAAAATATGTAGATTTTATCAAGAAAAAACAAATGGCAGAATTTCTCTCTTCTTTTCTCTTCTCCTTTCTCTACCTTTGGCTGATTGGTTCCCATTGTCTTTGCGATTGAGGCCCATCGTGTATTTTCCAATATCAGCGGTTGAACATTTTGTGTTTGTTGATCTTTAGATTTACATCTGTGTGTTTGACGACGGTTTTTGTATCCACATGAAAACATGCGCGTACGTTGTTTGTCTTGTCGTGGGTACATGAGCAAACAGATTTTGTCGTCGTCGTACGTCTCGTGGGGTTGTGATGTAGCGCGTGTGTGTGTGTGTGTGTTGCGATGTGTGTGTGTTCATGTGCCACCACCAGTCTGCTTATGTGAGTCCCTCTGCTACCTCCAACAGGACAGGGACCTACGACCAGAGGAGATTGAAGGTAGATTTTCCCTTTCTATCTCACACAGTCAGAATAGTACCATGACATGTTTTACAATCCACATTCTCCAATTCTTAACCTGTGTGTGTACTTCTATGTTTGTGTGTGTGTGCGTGCGTGCATACGCGTGTGCCTGTGTGTTTGCAGAGCTTCGTGAGGCGTTTGTGGAGTTTGATAGGAAGAAGAATGGTTATGTCAGCTACAAGGACCTGGGAGAGTGCATGAGGACCATGGGCTACATGCCCACAGAGATGGAGCTCATCGAGCTGGGCCAGTCCATCTGTGAGTTGGATGTCATCATCACGAGACAGAGGAAACCACCGAGTCATGGAATATCTGAAATATCTTGAGAGCTATGGCGGAATTTAGGTTGATTATTGCAATGAATTATGAACCAAGGAAACACAAAATCAAGGATTATTTAAGCAATGAAAGACATATTGTCCATATTGTAACCATGAGTAATAGTAGTAATGTTTTTATCTGGTCTGTAGGTGGCGGCAAACTAGACTTTGATGACTTTGTGGAGCTGATGGGCCCAAAGATGCTGGCAGAGACAGCAGACATGATCGGAGTGAAAGAACTGAGAGATGCATTCAAGGAGGTCTCTCTCTCTCTCAGATTGTGTGGTTTGAAAGCTGACAGAGATGATTGCTGTCTTTCTCAATGTGAGTAACTGTCACTATAGCCTCCTTTCTCTCTCTGTCTCTCTCTCACACACAGTTTGATGCTAACAGTGATGGTCAGATCAGTATAATGGAACTGAGGGAGGCCATGAAGAAGCTGATGGGAGAACAACTGACCAACAGAGAGATCGACGAGATCCTCAGAGACGTGGATCTCAACCGGGACGGACTGGTCGACTTTGAGGGTGAGAGATGTGTGTGTGTGTGTGTGTGTGTGTGTGTGTGTGTGTGTGTGTGTGTGTGTGTGTGTGTGTGTGTGTGTGTGTGTGTGTGTGTGTGTGTGTGTGTGTGTGTGTGTGTGTGTGTGTGTGTGAAGCAGTGGCGGGTTTTCTGTCGGTCTGTGTATGGGATAATCATGTCTCCATTTCATTTAAATCTCTGTCATTATCTCTCTCTCTCTTTTCAAAGAATTTGTTCGAATGATGTCACGCTGAGATAACCATATGGTTGTTGTGCAACAACTGGAAAAGGGACCACTACATTTGTAGTGAACAACTGGAAAAGGGACCACTACATTTGTAGTGAACAACTGGAAAAGGGACCACTACATTTGTAGTGAACAACTGGAAAAGGGACCACTACATTTGTAGTGAACAACTGGAAAAGGGACCACTACATTTGTAGTGAACCACTACATTTGTAGTGAACAACTGGAAAAGGGACCACTACATTTGTAGTGAACAACTGGAAAAGGGACCACTACATTTGTAGTGAACAACTGGAAAAGGGACCACTACATTTGTAGTGAACATTCTTGTTCTACTGACTGGACCTCGGTTTGTTATTTTTTGTTAAGCAGCACTTAAATTGAGTGAACACTTAATAGTAGTTCTACAAATCTTGTAACTCAAGCTGTGACAGTTAAATTGAACATTGATTGGTTGTAACATCTCAAAATCCTAATGCTTGGCTGTCTCTTATGAGTATCTCTTATCTTTTTAAAGTGTCTTTTTTTAAGTGAATGTTTTTACTCTGATTGTATGTGTGTTCAAAGGTTTAACCTTGTTTGTAAAATGTGACGTTATTTTCAAATAAAAAGTTGTCTGTGTTGTTTTTATGTGTTATCTTAAATGTAATAATTTCAAAGAAAATGTTCGACTAATTCATTTATTGATGATCAATTGATAATAAAGTTAGACACATTTTAATGCAACGTTAGACTAAATAGGGACAGGAATTTAGTTAATGAAAATTATAATTCATGAATTAATCTTCTGTTCAAGGCAAAGAACACACGGTGGCATGGAAAAGATTCGTTTCAACCAACTCAACTGAGCAATTTCATGAACTTCTATGACAATGGAAAAAATGGAACCAAGTCAAACGTGGTTTCCATATGTTTGATAATTCCATGTATTCCATTGCAGCCATTACACAATAAGCCGTCCTCCTATAGCTCCTCCCACCAGCCTCCTCTGCTATGCATATGCAAAGACACTATGTTTATGAGCAGCACTGTGGCAAGTTTGAGTCCGGGCTGATCACCTTGAGCTGCTGGGTGTAACAGAAATAAATCAGAGAAAGGGTCGTAGTTCATATGGTGCATGGACACGAACCGAAGCGGAATTGAATGGAACCAACAGAGAGCTGAAGGTTTTCAGCCACGAAGGGAGTAGAACAGAGTCGAGTTTGGGGGTCATTTTTCTATGTGTGGCCACTGCTCAAGCTCTCAAAATGTTGGCGCCCGGAGAATACACATTTCCAAGGTGAGCAGGATGATTATGAGATGGAGTTACGTTGGACTGCCACTGGGCCGCAAGCAAAGTCGGGAGAAGAGGAATGTTGGGACGGAGACACAGAGAGATGGATTTCTGAGGAGGAATGGAGGGGGAAAAAGAGGAAGAAGAAGAGGAGTGGTGAAGAAGAGTGGTGAAGAAGAGTGGTGTCAAGTGAAAACAGATTGAGCAGTGCACCAGACCGAGTTCTGAAGGTGAAAAGGAAGTGAATGAGGGAGAGTTAAGTGAGGTAGAAGGTGTGGTGAAGAGCTCAGAACCCGAGCCTGGCAATCAATGGACATGATAAAGAAGAATCTTGTCCAGCAGGATTTACATTTTTTGAGAAAGTGTATCCTTGTCTTTTGGCAGAGCCATTTGTGGTTTCAGGGTGGGTGAGAAAGGAGTTGGGTGCAGTTGAGTCAGTGAAGGAAACCTGTAGTGGACTTGTGATATTTGTTTGTATTCTTCTGACCAGAGGGAGTGGGCGCTCCATGTCACGCAACTTGAGTCAAGGTCTGTTTCTTACTTTGTTTGCTCTAAGGAACAGAGCACCATTGAAATGAGTGTTTTCTGGGGTAGCATTAAGTATGGAGATGGAGCAATTGAAGTTGAAGATTCCTGGTGTTTGTGATGCCTGCCGTTTGGTGCTAAGTAGATCTGGTGGTGAGTGTGGTGAAACAGAGGAGTCACTGTCGGTCCTGTGTCAACTGTAGGGGTGCCCACGTTGCTGGGGATCAGATGTGTCCGGTGAGAGAGAGGCAGGTTGAGATGGCTAAAGTCAGAGTAGTGCAGAAGGTGACGAATGCTGAGGCAGTGAAGAAAGTAGGAGGATGGGTCAAGGGTGAGGGATCCTGAGAGGATCCCTGTGAGTAGTAGATCTGTGCCAGCACAGAGGGATAGGCCAACAAGCGATATATGCATCAGTATGGTTGGCTTCTTAGCGTTCATAGGTTTTCAACTGGAGCAGAAATGGAACGTAAATCACCGAAAATAGATGTTGTAGTGGCAGCTGCAGAGAAGTATTGGGTGTACAAAATTTGATTTCAGAAAAGTTAAAGGGTGTGCTGACTGGTGGTGTCCCGTACTCCCAGGCCATTGGCATGGTGCAGGAGTAGACAGGGTCAAAGTAGTGGAATGGGGTAGTGTGTTAAGGTTGGTTGTTTTATATTTGCATATATATATATATTTTGTGGGATTTCGTTTATTTATTTTTCCACTTTCCCCTTTTTGTATCACTAAGTAAAATGGATTTATATTATAGTCCAGTTGGGGGCGGTAATGCAACATGTTGGATGCCAACCTCCGTTTTTTAATCCAAAGAAGAAGAAGCATTTTCATTCAACACGTTACTGGTAATGGCGGCGCCGACGACAAAAGTGTTTTATCAAAGACAGGCAGCGCAGAAACTGTGGTTTCACTCATTTATAGGGGTCTAAACGACTGATGGATGAGAAATGCATTGTTAAAGCATACATTACCTAGACATTACCAAGACACTGGAAGCACAACGGTCAAAGCTACCGTCATACCACAATCGGGCCTCGATAACATGCAATATTTTGAAAGCCATATGTAAGATTGCATAGACATGTCACAGATCATCACATTCACAAAGCACTTCTCTCACTCATAAAGGCACTCACGGAGAAAGCTCTCCAAGGGAGAACAAACTTTAAATTCAGTTATCCATTTCCATTTGTCATTTAACTGAGTCTTGCGAAAATAAAATGACTGAAAATATATATATTTTTTAGGTATTGATGGGAAGCAAAATACAAATATAGAGTAGATCATCTCTTCCTCTATTATATTGATTTTTCTACACAGCTTCTCAGTTCATACGCACTGTTTTTCATGTCATTATTTTCTCTCGAATCATGAAACTTCCCACCCCCTAATCCTGCGAAAAATACCTTCAGTAAGGAATCACCGAACTCTCCCAGCGAGCTCTCTAGTCACCGGCCGTTAAGTCGCCATCCATATTTGATAGTTTGATCGCTGGAGGCAGTACTTGCTGAAACGGGACTGTAATTGTAGGAACCATTTTCATTTATAAATGTCATGTTTTTCTTGTTGCAGAGCAGGCTCCAGATCTGATGTGGCGGTCCAGACCTCCTTTCTCTATGTAGGTCTTCCCACAGTCTTCACATTCGGACTTGGGCATACTGCCGTGGATGTGGGCCCTGTGCCTGCTGAGATTCCCCCTCTCTGAGAACCCCCTGCCGCAGTCTGGACAGAGGTGGGGCCTTTCCCCCGAGTGGATCAGCATGTGTTTACGCATGTTCCCACTGTCGTTGAAGCGTTTGTCGCATCTGGGGCAGGGAAACGGCTTCTCCCCGCTATGAGTGCGAATGTGCCTCTCACGGTCACGGCGGGATATGAAGGTCTTCCCGCACTCCTGGCAGGAAAAGTTTTTGGGCTTCTTTTTGGGTTCTGGAAACAAGGAGACACCACCTCTACCTCCCTCTCGAACTCTTTTGCCTCGACTTCGTGACGATGATGTTATTTTCCTGTGCCACAGTGGGGACGCCTCTCGGAGAGCGGGGATGTCAGCATCTGGGTCGTCCTGGAGGGTCTGGGGGTCGGCAGGGGCCCAGGTGGGGTCCTCTTCACTCTCCTTGTCGTCTGACTCTGAGTCGGAGCCCAGGATGGAAGAAAGGGAGCGGCTGGCGGACTCAAAGCCCCCTCGACGCTGGGACTCACCCAGGGCCTCGTCGTCCTCCACGGGGGCTAGCCAGTCTCCAGGGCCCTGGTCCTCCTGTACCTCTGGTTCCGTCTCATCTTCCTCCCTACTCACAGGACTGGAGCCTGCAGCTGCCGAGGGCTGAGAGGGGGCCTGAAGCTTAGGGAGACAGGAATTCTTTGGATGGAACACTCCTCCGGACTTCTTCAGCTCGGCCTTCTCCTCCTCTCGGGCTGTACATGATTGGCTGGCTGGGTCGTGAAGCTCAAGTGTCATTGGTTTAGAGTCAGGAATCTCCTTGTCTTCACTCTCCTCTTTGGTAAGTAATAAAAGGGGCGTGACTGTGGTCTCATACTCCTCCTCTTTGATGTGCGTTGGCCTCGGAGGCACAGGGTTCGTAACAAATAATTCTGTACGCTCCTGTTTGACACATGAGGTAGGGAGGGATTCCTGACCTCTGGAGACCAGTTCGACCTCGGAATGTTCCGTTTTGGGCAGAACTCTTTGGGGTGACCCTGGTCCGTGTGAGCTGTCCATCTCCCAGGCCATCACCACTAGGACAAAACAAATGGTTTTAAAACACATGACATCAGCATCTTGTTTACATTTCATAACCACAATCAGCGGTCAATCTTTTTATTTATTTAACCTTTATTCAAATGGTGGAGCTCAGTTTGTTTTGCATGGCCAGATTACCAGATTGGGTGGAGATTTCACTTAAAGGCCAATGGAATGGTCCCACACGGGACAGGGCCTGCAAAACAAACTCTACCTTTGTAGAAAACCTGTGGTAGCACCAAGTATGTATATAAACCAGTGGAGGCTGCTGAGGGGAGAACAGCCCATATTAATAGCCGAAACAGAGCAACTGTAATGGCATCAAACACCTGGAAACCATGTGTTTTATGTATTTGATACCATTCCACTGATTCCGCTCGAGTCCTTATAACAAGCCCGTTCTCCCCAATTAAAGTGCCACCAACCTCCTGTGATATAAACCAGTGTTGGGTTCAAGACCACCTAAAACCAAGACCGGAGCGAATCAAGACCGAGACTTGGAGGGGGACGAGAGGTTCGAGACAGTCAAGACCAGAAAACCGTGAGTTCAATTCAAGACCATGACTGTAATTTTGTCAAAGGCATTTGACATTCAACATTTTAGAGTGACAGTTGAATCTACCAATTACATTGTACATGGGATGATTTTACAAAACGTATGGAAGGCCAAAAGGTCACTGTGCAATAGCAAGCAGTAGTTTTACCACGGTCTAGCTAGCTGTCTTTTGTTGTAGGATAGTTTGCAGCGGCTACAGCAGGTGTTATCGAAGAGAATGTTGTTGTTAATTTGTTAGCTTCCCCCTTTAAAATAATAACTTTCAACATGAAGTTAAATTTGAAATGATCATCTGGTGAGTGGAACTGTGTTTTTTATTGCTGCGCGCTTGCTGTTGTTAGCCATCTCGTGAAACATTGTTTCATTTAAACTTTAGATCACGGGTTACTTTGTGTGCCGAGCGTGAAATGTTTTTTTTTTTGCAATGGTAAGTAATAGTTGTAAATTTCGATTGGGAAATGCTTAGCCTAATGGTTTTGTTTTTGTATTCTTATGATTGGGACCTACTGGCTTAATATGTCAGAGTGAATGGACTGGTGTCTTTCCATCGGCCCTATGTAGTGGTGCCTGACGAAGTGGGTCCTGTGTGACAGAATTGCACCACTTTGTTAAATATCTAAAATCACACTTTAAATACATTTTAAAAAGGACACATTATGTTCTAAGTCCACAACAATGCTTAAACCACATCAGGAGACTATTTTTTAGGTCTGGGAAAAATCTACAAAATATATGGTTGCCCTTTAAATCAATTGAGCAAAACAAATGCTTTCCCCATTGATACAAAATCAGCATTACATAATTTTGTCAGGTAGGCAAGTCAACATTTAATTGGAAAGCTTTTATAAATGTTCATGCAAACAGCGTATGATGACTGAATTGCGCATCGTAAATAGCTCACTAACCAAGACTAAGGACCAAACCTTTTCAATACCTGGTTTGCATACCCATTGTTGCCTTAGTGAGCACTTACTGCTAGATATCATGAATTGAAATGTCTTTCCTACCCTACCGGCTACAAATGTAATTATTCTGTGAGCTGCTCCATGCAAAAACGAGTTGGGAGCTGCGCGCTCTTGCTGCCTGCTGATTATATTCTGCTGAAACTAGGATATGTGTAATGCGCGCATGTGCATGCATTTCACGTGCTTTGCGATTGTGTAGCCAATTTTGTGCATGATTTCTCTATTGTACTACATAATTAATACGCTGTATACCTCCAGTACACTACTTTGATATGCAACCAAAGGGATTAAGAAGTGAGTTTAGGCAATGCCCACTGAAAACCCCTTACAAAATGATTGCAGTTTTGAAACTGCGGTCAACTGTGGTATTTTGGACACAGTAATTGCAGAATAACTGCAGTTATACTGCACTCTGACTGCAATATTTTTTCCTAAGGGACAAAGTTGGTATAGGGCGTGTACCTGCATATAGCCTCCACTACATCATTGGCCCTTTGTGTTTGACAAAAGTGCACTCTCCTACATGAGTGACCTGGTATTACGGTTGTTGTCCTTTCAGCATCACCAGCCTGTCACACACTGAAGGCCTAGGGGTCCAATAGGTTTACCCCACTCTTCCCGACCAGAGTCAAGGAAATCCAGACAAACTTTGAGGATATTTTTCAATGCAAGTAAAGTACAGTAATGTTACAAGTAAAGTAGGAATCCCAGGTTTCAATAGGCAACAAGATATTGTTTCAAAAAAGGAGTGTATATATTTGGCCTGGCAAAGCGTTTTAATGCGCTGACTGAATGGAAGCTGTTAATGGTGGTCTTTTTACTCCGCTGGTCTGAAATTACAAGTCCTCATTGTCCGAGACCAGGTAAAAATGTATCTGACAACTAGACAAGACCAAGACACTCAATGTGTAGTACTACAACACTGATATAAACCCTGGACTGCTGATTAAATGTATTGTCCCAATGAGAGGCTTTGAAGACACCGGTCGGCCATATTGTCACTCTCAGAAGGAGTGGTCCTCCATCGGAATGAATGGAACTCAGTACAGTATTTCAATTAAATGTTTCAAGGACAAAATTACATGTATACTGAACAAAAAAATAAACAAAACATGCAACAATTTCAAAGATTTTATAGATTTACAGTTCATATGAGGAAATCAGTCAATTGATTAGGCTCTAATCTATGGATTTCACATGACTAGGAATACAGATATCCATCTGTTGGTCACATAAACCTTGCAATTGTGTTTGTTGTCCGTAGCTTATGCCTACCCATACCACAACCCCAACATAATAATAATAATAATAATATATGCCATTTAGCAGACGCTTTTATCCAAAGCGACTTACAGTCATGTGTGCATACATTCTACGTATGGGTGGTCCCATCCACGGGGGCAGCAAAGCGCTCGCCCACAGGACTCCATAAACATGGTCTGAGGTTGTAAGGCCGGTTGGAGGTACTGCCAATTCTCTAAAATGACGTTAGAGGTGGCTTATGGTAGAGAAATGAACATTAAATGATCTGGCAACAGTTCTGGTGGACATCCTTGCAGTCAGGATGCAAATTGTACGCTCCCTCAACTTGAGACATTTGTGGCATTGTGTTGTGTGACAACACCGCACATTTTAGAGGCCTTATTGTCCCCAGCACAAGGTGCACATGTGTAATGATTATGCTGTTTAATCAGCTTCTTGATATGCCACACCTGTCAGGTGGATGGATTATCTTGGCAAATGATAAATGCTCACTAACTGGGATGCAAACAAATTTGTGCACAACATTTGAGAGAAATACGTTTTTTGTGCATTTAGAACATTTCTGGAATCTTTTTTTCAGCTCATGAAACATGGGACCAACAATTTAAATGTTGCGTTTATATTTTTGTTCAGTGTATTTAAGTATTTTTGTTGTTGTAGTGGGGACATTAACATTAGTAATCAATAAAAAATGTGCTCATATAAAATAATTTACAATTATGCATTAAAGTGTCTGTAATATAAAAACGAATGTAGACGTTAATAATATGTTTTACAATGGTGAGGAAGTGCGAAAAGGGAGGCACGTACGTTGGCTTGAACACAGTGCCCCCAATCAGTATTCTAGTGTATATGTAAATATTTGGGTGAGACTCACATGGTTCTGGCTTCAAGTGGACTCGTTGTGAAATATAGAAAACGCACTTTCTCCACGTCTTGCTGAGGCTGCCGAGAGAGGGCGGGGTCTTCTAACAACATCCAAATTGCGTGGAACTGCGCGAAAAGTAGTAAAGTTGTAAACTACTATTATCGCGCATGTACTTAATTTACTAATACGACAGAAAGCCATAACCGTTGTATATTTGTCATAATGTCGCTTAGCTAAATGTTTAGAAACTGCTAGTAAAATAGTTTATTATCGACTCACCGCATCGTCAATTGACCTTGTTTTGATCAGCTGGAAGATAGTCTGTTGAGAGAGAGTCTGTTGACTTGTTAGTTGCTGGCTAGCTAGATTGGAAAAAAAGTCCACACGGGAAGCATCAAGCGTAAATAAAACTGACCAGATCCGCATGACGAAACCACTTGTCAAAGTTGATTGTTATTGTTTCCAGTGAATGGTTAGCTATCAAATTCAGGATTTCTGAACCTTCCGCAGCCATGAACATTCCGGAAACGATACTGTTTGGTGGGTGGACACGAACCAAAGAGGAAGAGGCCCAACTCCGCCCAAAAAAAAAAGTCTCCCTCCAGCAGGTAGCGTTGTTTCGCCCACCAAGCAAGGAGTTTTTGTGTGGAGTGTCGAATTCGCCATCAACAACAAAATAATGGCTTATTTTCTACATGAGGTTTATTTGATTGGATTAGAAGTTAGTAATGTTTAAATTGCTACGAGTGTACTGATATAAATAGGACATGTGACAAACCGGCAACTGAGAAAAAAAAACTATTTCGTAGTTGTCTCGAGATGGTTATTCATGTCATGAGGCTAGTAGCATCTCTCTCTATTGAATACAAGAGTTTGACGTGGAACAACCTCATCGAATATTAAAAAATATTTGCAATAATGAGATGTATCCACCAATCCTAAGAAAGGATGGGTGGGAGCTAGACAACCCGCTGTGCCCTTTTGTGGACAACGTCTCCAATTGTTTGGGCGGAGAGACATGTATTTTGTCAGTATATCCAACATCTTTCCTGGGCTTTCTTCATCTTTGGTATCATGGCGTTCGCTCACTTTGTTTGTGCATGCCGCCACCTACTGTACGGTAGTGTGTGGTCGATCACGTTACATTTTGTGACGCAACAATTTAAAAGGAAGGGGGAAAGGACAAAATCGCACCACCAACGAACTCTATGTCTATATATCAATATTTTAATAAATAATACGAAGAGCCCCACCTATTTTGAGTACCACCTGTTTAGCATGTTATTTTGGCATTAATACATGTCACATATTAAAAATGTAATCTAGAATCGGCTTCCTATTTCGCAACAAAGCATCCTTCACTTGTGCTGCCAAACATACCCTCATAAAACTGACGATCCACGACTTCAGCGATGTCATTTACAAAATAGCCTCCAACACATTACTCAACAAATTGGATGCAGTCTATCACAGTGACATCCGTTTTGTCACCAAAGCCCCATAAACTACCCACCACTGTGACCTGTACGCTCTCGTTGGCTGGCCCTCGCTTCAGATTCATCGCCAAACCCACTTGCTCCAGGTCATCTACAAGTCTATGCTAGGTAAAGCCCCGCCTTATCTCATCTCACTGGTCACCATAGCAGCACCCACCCATAGCACGCGCTCCAGGAGGTACAGTGGAGCTAAAAAGTATTTAGGCAGCCACCAATTGTGCAAGTTCTCACATTTAAAAAGATGAGAGAGAGGCCTGTAATTGTCATCATAGGTACACTTCAACTATGACAGACAAAATGAGGGGGAAAAACCCAGAAAATCACATTGTAGGATTTTTTATTAATTTATTTGCAAATTATGGTGGAAAATAAGTATATCTCACTGGTCACCCCCAAACCCAATTCTTCCTTTGGCTGCCTCTCCTTCCAGTTCTCTGCTGCCAATGACTGGAACGAACTGCAAAAATCACTAAAGCTGAAGACCCTTACCTCCCTCACTATCTTTAGGCACCATCTGTCAGAGCAGCTCACAGATCACTGCACCTGTACATAGCTCATCTGTAAATAGCCCATCCAATCTACCTCATCTCCATACTATTTATTTATTTATCTTGCTCCTTTACACCCCAGTATCTCTACTTGCACATTCATCTTCTGCACATTCCACCATTCCAGTGTTTAATTGCTATATTGTAATTACTTCGTCACCATGGCCTATTTATTGCCTTACCTCTCTTATCCTACCTCATTTGCACATGCTGTACATAGACTTTTCTACTGTATTATTGATTGTATGTTTTTTTATTCCATGTGTAACTCTGTTGTTATATGTGTCGAACTGCTTTGCTTTATCTTGGCCAGGTCACAGATGCAAATGAGAACTTGTTCTCAACTAGCCTACCTGGTTAAATAAAGGTGAAATAAAAATAAATAAATATCAGTTTGCAAACAATGTAGAAAAAAAATTGAGTTAATAAAGACCATACAAACATGCTCTTTTTTGCTTTCTTGAGTAAGGCAGCTCCAAAATGAAGGTGTTTCAGTCTACAGTAGCTCAGTGCTTTCTGCGGTGGTGGGGTAGCCATCGGAAAATACGGAGTGTAGGGGTTGGTAATGTGCTCTAGTTGCACCATGATTGGCTCAGTGTTCTGTCACTCATGGGGACACTATGTCACTGCCAAATCTAAGGGTAGAGCTCAAATTCAAGCCACTTGGGTGCTACCATAGAGTTACATTAGAAGTGTTCATTCAAGAAGGCTCAAGGTCATTGGCCACAGATAAAATTATGTCAAATCACATTATATTTACTGTAGCTTTGATTGGACTGATCATGTCAACATCATACTTTCAAAATCTTTGCAAGCAATCTCACAGTCATCATCATCATGAATCAAGTCAACAATCTACTGGCAAATACTTTTCCATCCTTGTCATATGAAGATAAATTATAGATAAAACATCGGTGATCATTGGCCATTGGACATAAGCATTACACAACAAGTTAGAAACCGCAAATTCAACAATGAGTGGTTTGGAAGGAATCAGCAGCTAACTGCTAGCATTGCAAAGCAATCACTAGCCTACTATTCAGTGGAATGGGTGTGTGGTCCAAGTCTGGGTTTAAGGGTCTCTTTTCCAAGCTTAAAAGGATAAATGTTCAACATTGGCCATGCTGTCAATACAGCATGACGTCTGTCACATTCAAAAGAACGGGAATCTCGGAACTGGGAAATCTCAGACTTCAGAGATTGTTTTTCCAGAGTTCATAATCTCAGACTGGGAATATACGTTTTAAACTGTCATCCAACTCAGAATTGCAAGTCGGGAACATGGGCCTCTTTCTAGAACTCCGTCCTGAAGATCACTTACATCATGATTCAACCTTGTTTTTTCCCGCAGTTGCCTTGAAAGCACCATAAATCCAAAGAATGATAGTTTGATGACAAAATTTCCCCATGAAGGACCACCGCACCACCTTGTTCAATTGTTACAATACATCTTAACAATATGTGTTAACATATACAATAACAGTCAAAGTTTGGAAACACCTTATGCCAGGTCCCCCCCCCCCTCTCTATTTTCTAAATGTTAGAATAATAGTAAAGACATCAAAACTATGAAATAACGCATATTATTATTATTATTATTTTTTTTTTTACCTTTATTTAATATGGAAGTAACCAAAAAAGTGTTTAGCAAATCAAAATATATTTGACATTTTTCAAAGTAACCACCCTTTGCCTTGAGAGTTTTGCATACGCTTAGCATTCTCTCAACCAGCTTCATGAGGTAGTCACCTGGAATGCATTTCCATTAACAGGTGTCCCTTGTTAAAAGTTAATTTGTGAAATTTCTTTCCTTCTTTTAATGCGTTTGAGCCAATCATTTGTATTGTGACAAGGTATGGTTGGTATACAGAAGATAGTCCTGTTTGGTAAAAGACCAAGTACATATTATGGCAAGAACAGCTCAAATAAGCAAAGTGAAATGACAGTCAATCTGGAACATTTCAAGAACTTGTGTCATCGCAAAAACCATCAAGCGCTATGATTAAACTGTCTCTCAAGAGGACTGCCACAGGAAAGGAAGACCCAGAGTTACCTCTGCTGCAGAGGATAAGTTCATTAGAGTTAACTGCACCTCAGAATGCAGCCCAAATAAATGCTTCATAGAGTTCAAGTAACAGACACATCTCAACATCAACTATTCAGAGGAGACTGCGTGAATTAGGCCTTCATGGTCAAATTGCTGCAAATACATAACTACTAAAGGACACCAATAAGAAGAAGAGTCTTGTTTGGGCCAAGAAACACGAGCAATGGACATTAGACCGGTGGAAATCTGTCCTTTGGTCGGATGAGTCCACATTTTTGGTTCCAACCGTTATGTCTTTATGAGAAGCAGAGTAGGTGAATAGATGATATCCGCATGTGTTATTCCCACCGTGAAGCATGGAGGAGGTGTGATGGTGTGGGGGTACTTTGCTGGTGACTTGGTCAGTGAGTTATTTAGAATTCAAAGCACACTTAACCAGCATGGCTAGCAAAGCATTCTGCAGTGATACGCCATCCCATCTGATTTGCACTTAGTGGGACTATCATGTTTTTCAACAGGACAATGACCTAAAACACACCTCCAGGCTGTGTAAGGTCTATTTGACCAAGAAGGAGAGTGATGGAGTGCTGCATTAGATGACCTGGCCTTCACAATCCAATTGAGATGGTTTGGGATGAGTTGGACCACAGAGTGAAGGAAAAGTAACCAACAAGTGCTCAGCATATGTGGGAACTCCTTCAAGACGTTTGGAAAAGCATTCCTCATGAAGCTGGTTGAGAGAATGCCAAGAGTGTGCAAAGCTGTCATCAAGGTTAAGGGTGGCTTTGGAAATTATCTGCAGTGCTCAACTCTGACTTCATATTCTCCTATCGATATGTGTATTTTGATTACCTTTTCATCAAGATTGACTAGTCTGTACTGATATGATTTTCATGTTATGACCTGTTATAGCACTTTTATTTATACAGTGTCATCTTGGTCATGAGGGTTATCGGTCACAATGCAAAGACAACGTTTTGAAATCAAGATTTTCATTTTTATTGAAAAGTTGGCCAGGATTCTGTACAGCAGAGAGGGTGTGCGATACACAGGTTTAGAAAGTGGGGGGTGGATATTGAAACTTCTTTTCCCATGGTGCATCATACCCTGAGCCGAGAATCATGTGTAAAACAGCAAGATATTTCTCGTTCCCTCTTTGGTGCTGCAATGGACTGCAGGGGAAAGGAATGGGGGACGAAAAAGGAAGGGGGGGGTGTAGGAGGGAGGGGGGGGGGGTGAAGGAAGGAAGAGCTAAGGTCGGATCACAGGAGAGAAAGAGAAGAGTAGAGAGAGAGTGATGGAGGGGTTGTCTGATTTTCAGGTGTTCTGTAGCCAGGTGGTCCTTCAATTGAGGTTTCAAGGAGTGGGGGATTTTTAATGTCACCACTCTCCCTTGCTGTTTCAGATGGTAAGCTTCAGCCAGGGGTTCGGCAAGGCCTCAGACATCTCTCCCCCTCTCTCTCTTCCTCCGCCCCTCTCCCTCTCTTCCGCTCTTTCTCTTTCTCTCCTTCCCTGAGCCTCACTTGCTGGCCATGGTGTAGCATCCCTGCTGGTGCCACTGCATGTCGCGGATACGCCTCACGGACTGGAACTGGGGGTGACGGGCGCCGTACTCGTTGAAGTGTTTGAACTCGCCCTTCTCCAGAAGGTACTGGGAGCCACGGTATCCGGGGAACTGGTAGCCCACCCAGCTGAGGGGAAAAAGGAGAAGACCAAATTATGTCACTAGGCAAGTCACTACGTATGTCACTAAAATATCAGCCGTTCTCCTACAATCTTTACATTCTAGATCTATGTGTTCTTAGTTGTGAGTTTAACTCTGTCAATTCCTTTTTCCATCTCTATAGCAACACTTACGTTCCACAGCTGACCATTATGCTGCCGACCCTGTCGGTGAAGCCGTAGGAGAACAGAGACGGAACGTCATCGTCCATGATCTCCATCTTACGGCCCTTGAATTCCCCAACCTCGTACAGGCAGATCTTGTGCTTCTCGGGGTCCTGAAAGAGAGGGGAAAGGAGAGAGGTGTGTGAGAATGAGGGAGATGTTCAGAAGGAGAGAAATGTACAGGAGAGAGACAAAAATGGAGAGAGAGTAAAGAAAGACAGAGTGAGAGATCAGGGGGTAGGTAGCAAGTCACAAAGAGAGAGGATGTTATAAGTGAGAAAAATTAGAGAACAGATGACAGAGAGAGATGGTGAAAGATGAGAGGAGTGTCCCCACCATGCGGACGGGCCTGAAGGACAACAGGTAGTCATTCTTCTGGCAGTTGCTCCAAGAGTCCCAACGGGGGAACTCTCCCTTCTCCAGAATGTAGTGTTCGCCACAGAAGTTCATCTGCTCGAAGCCCACAAAGCTATACAGGATAGAAAGGCAGCATTACTTTATTATACAGCTGTGTTGACATATCTAATTCTGATTTATTTTTATTTTTACTGTAAATGATACTGCTACATCTACCATTATCCTACAAATCTACAGGGATAGCAGGATATGAATAGACACTAATATATAGTTTAAAAAATTGGAGAGGTTGACTTACGGTCCACACTCAACGCGGAGGGAGCGGACGCGGTCCATGCCCATCTCACACACGTTCATGCACTCGTTGCTGATCTCGACCATGCGACCCTGGAAGTTCTCCTGGTCGAACACAAACATCTGAGGGGCAAACAGAGAAAGAGAAACAGACATAAGTACATCATCAACACAGATAGTGTCTGGCTGTATCAGTGAGCCGATGATATTCCATTAGATTGGAGCCAGGAGACGTCCTGTTAGTTGAGGACTACTTGCCTTGTAGGACATCATGCCCATCTCAGACTTCTTGCTCTGAGCAGCCTTCCCGTCGGTCTGGGAAGCAGCCTTGGACTTATCACTGGACATGATGACTGGAAGGGAGAGAGAGGGATGAGAATGAAACAGTCTCAAAACAGTCAAGAAAACACATCCAAGGTGTTGGGAATACATATAATGTATGGAAATACAATACGGGATGAAGATGGAGTGAATGGATGCTATCAGGGGAAGAGTGGTATTTGGGCTTGGGGCTGCAGTCTACATGTGTAATATAGTGATGTACAATATGAATGTTACATGTATTATTATAGCGACTTCTAATTACTGATTTCAAAGTCAGACTGCTGCTGAACAGCTGCTACTCCTCTTTCTCCCCCTCCTCCCTTTACCTGTGTATGCAGGTGCCAGCATGTGTGTCATGCGTGTCTGCCGCTCTTACCTGTGTGTGTGTGATCTGCCTCACTCAGAGAGTGTTTGTGACTCAGAGTGCGCCCCGCCCTTTTATATGCTGGCGCCCAGAGGAGGAGGATTAGAGACAGAGAAACAAACCTGCTGAGGTCAGAACCACGAGACAATAGAACCACCGCATCATCAGAGAGGGACAGCCAGAGAGGGGGGGGGGCAGCCACGGGGACCAACCATGTTCATTGAGAAGGATTGGAGGGGGGTTGATAGTGGAATACTGTACATGATGATAGGGTCTAACCACAAACAGATACAGTATCTGAGTGATAACACTGTACCAGTATCTGTGATAAGCAACTAATGACGTTTTTCACACTCTGGTATAACCTGTGACAAAGACCTGTACGTATACTGTGTTCATGATCATAATAATATTGATCCTATGTCATTTTGAGGAGCACATTTCCCACGCTCAATGTGCATAAGGTAGACAACTAAAGAATAACAGCAACAATACATAAAAAAAGTAGAACAAACTATCACAATACATAAAACCATTACCTACTAATGTCAAAATATATAAGGGGTCAAACATTCAAATCTAGCTTGAATAGGTGGAAGGATAGTTACTGAATAGGCTCACTATTTACATGAGAGGACATGTGACGTGCGCTAATCACCTGCTCACAATCAGTACCAACTTCTATTACAAACAGAACATTTCAGGTCTTGTCTTCTCTCTGAGTCTCATCTCATCTCCATCGGTTTTGAAACAGTTGAATGGGAGCTCAAGCCTGAAGCAAGTAATTAACACATACTTTTTAATAGATGCATTATTGGACCTCACATTATCAAACCTCAGGGTTTTGATTAAGAGAGTGTTAAGTCTATAAGGTGTCAGTACGATTTCGTTGAGGTGTGAGGAGTGTGGTGCAATTTTCTTTGGGGGGGGGGGGACTTTAGTGTGCTTAAGGGGGCAGGGTACCATGTATATGACTCAAGGATGGATGGGATGGCATGATTTAGGTGTGTTTGTGTGTGCTACCCATGGCATCTCTGTGTTGTCCTATGTGTTTAGTGACTAAGGAGATACTATTACATGTAGATGTCAAACACATGTTTCTATCCTGTCCATATTCTATTATAAACATATTTGTATTTGTATACTGACTTTTTCTCTCTACCCAAACGGTGCACGTGCCCCTTTAATCTCCACATTCTCCACCTCTATCCCGGCCTTTGTGACTGCCGCACACCGGACTGCTGACCAGCACGAACTGACCGGGACGTTATTGTTTCTCTCCCATTCAGGGCAAACCCCGAACGCTGCGCACAGAGAGGACTGGCGTTCCATAGTATATGCTGAGCTGGCGTATCGCGCAGTTTCGATGGAATGACCGGAAAGAACAGGAGCGCGCTGTTGGCCAGTGTTTTAGGTGGGAAAAGGTTATTGTGCGCGTACCAAAGGCCTGCGCCATGGACGCGCTCCAGAAGGGGGGGCGCTTCTCGTCACTCCGTATAAAACTGAAGCGCCAGGATCTCTTGAAGCTCAACGCGAGATAGCGTTAGGCGCGTGCCACTACCGAGCTCATCACGAATAAGTGCCAAACTAGGTAAGGTGCCAACTCCGTAACGCATTTAATGCAAATTATAGGGACAGTCAGTCAGATAGGCCATTGCAGGCTTATTCAAGACGCGTTTACACATTCATTTAAAACTCACCAAAAAGCACTAACCCTGAAACAACACGTTAACCTGCAGTGCACATTGCATAGATTGGCTACATAATGTATAGACTCGTTTAACTGATCCGTGTCTCCATATTGCCTATTCTGGTGTAGCCTACAAACTTGGATGGACAATAAACGATGTGATTTTTTACCGTTAGTTCACAATAATTTCGATTTGTTGCGTATTATTTGTTTAATACGATTGGCTAAAACAGGGAGCGAGCTTGTTAGATACAATATCGTGTAGCTTTATCATAGATTAATTGATCGGCATTAGTATGAATTCAACTCATTAGAGACTGTGCAGTGACATTTTTTTTCTCCAAATAGTGCATAGCGGATAGGAGAAGTGTTAAACGGGAAACATTTTAGAGAGGTTGTTTTCCAAGGCATGTTCACTTGAATACCAGTGTGAAGCCTTGATTATAGAATAACATAGAATGTAATAAAACATAATAGAATGTTACTCTGTCTGTGTGGATTGTTGGCGTTGAGGTGACTTATAGAGTGTAGGAGAGTTGAGGAGATTGTGTAACGGAACGTTTGACTCCTGCCTTTTAGGTGTAAAGATGTACAGAACCACTAGATCCCCAATGATGCAATCCCTTGTCAACTCGGGAATGGGCGTGGCTCCTTTCTTCAAGGTAACACACCTTAGAGGAGCCACATACCTTTGCATGAGTGGGATGGGCTCTGTCACCTTAAATGTCCCTCTTCTCATCTTCCATTTATTCACCCTCTACCCACCCATCTCTCTCTGTAGGTGACTGTGTTCGAGCAGGAGCACTTCCAGGGCAAGTGCCAGGAGTTCACCTCTGAGTGCTGCAACATCCACGAGTGTGGTCTAGACATCATCCGCTCCATCAGAGTGGAGAGTGGAGCGTGAGTTTCACACTGTGTGTTTACGCCATCTGTTTAGTGGGAATGTGTATTTATGGACAGAGGAATCCAGGTGTGTAATCTGTCTATCTGTGCGGATGAGCAAGTTATTTTGTTTATAGTGGCTGGTTCAATGTGGGTGTATAAGATGACAGTTCAACGTGTAAAATATCCCCCCCAACCCCCTGTAGCTGGGTGGGCTTTGAGCACCATGACTTCCAGGGCCAGCAGTTCATCCTGGAGAGAGGAGAGTACCCCCACTGGGACGCCTACAGCGGTTCCCTGTCCTACCACGTGGAGCGCCTCATGTCCCTGCGTCCCATCTACTGTGCTGTGAGTACCACAGTGTGTGAGATAGAGAAAGAGGAGATGTGAAAGAGAATCAATGCAGTTTTTTTATGTCTGCCAAACGGATACATTCTATTAAGGCCTTCCTTGAGAAACTCCCAAATTCTTGGAATATGGTCATATTTGTGTGTGTGTATAAGTAACCTTCATCTATTTTTCTCAGTCCCACATGAGCAGTCGTATGATGATCTTTGAGAGAGAGAACTTCATGGGCCGCAGTGTTGAGCTGTGTGACGACTACCCCTCCCTGCAGGCTATGGGCTGG